>NC_045443.1:48033682-48109278 GCF_002776525.5 Piliocolobus tephrosceles
GCGCCCGGCCCGATTTTTTATTTTTGTATTTTTTAGACAATTGTCTCGCTCTGTCACCCAGGCTGGAGTGCAGTGGTGTGAATATGGCTCACTGCAGCCTCAATCTCCTGGGCTTAAGTGATCCTCCTGCCTTAGCCTCCCATTGTGCTGGGACCACAGGTGTATGTCACCACATCCGGCTAATTTTCTTTTCTTTCTTTCTTTTTGTAGAGATGGGGTCTCACTTTGTTGCCCAGGCTGATCTTGAACTCTGACCTCAAGTGATCCTCCCACCTCAGCCTCTCAAAGTGCTGGGATTACAGGTGTCAGCCACTGGGCCCAGCCAGGAAATATTTATAACAAAAAATTGACACAGGATTTGTAGGAAAACAGCCTGTTGAAGATGTCAAGAGTGATGTCATCTTGAAGCAAAACCACCATAATGACTGATGACTCCTGTATGCCAAGGTGTTCTGCAGCAGTGTCTTTAAACAATGCCCTTAGTAGAGATAACTCCTCATAAAGATGTTTATCTAACCTACCCAGTTGTCACAAGTTCCATAAGAAAGTCAGGTGTGACCAGCTGCACGTCTTCACCCTAAAAGCTTGCTATCTACACTTTCTGCAGGTTGGGTGCCCTCCCTCAGCTACCAGAGACATTACTTCTAAGTCCCTATTAAATGTTTCTGAGAAACTGGATTTGTCAGCCTCTTTCCTCAGCCTCTTGACTCCCTCAAGCCTTTGGGGGTAGGTTTGCGTAGACCTGCTCACCGTGGAACAGGAACGGGCTTATTATCCAGACCTATAAAAATCTCTTATGATTCAATATGTGAATCTCATGATGGCAAGGACTTGGCAAGAAAGCCTAAGCTCTTCCAACAGGGTCTGCCATGGAGAAGGCAGTCGATGAAATCAACATGCAAAGACAAAGATGAGCAAATAAATGACATAAATTGGTACTCAACATGAAATAGTCGATGAATGTTCCCTAAATATATGAAAAGATATTCAAATACTCAAACTCATTCAAAATCAGAAAAATGCAAACTAAAACCACAATTCCCAACTCCTACCCACAAGATAGGTAAAAAATTAAAAAGCATTTGTTACAACCTGGCAGATCTTATAGAAAAAGCAAAAGAAAAGAAAAGAAAGGGCCGGGAGCGGTGGCTCAAGCCTGTAATCCCAGCACTTTGGGAGGCCAAGACGGGCGGATCACAAGGTCAGGAGATCAAGACCATTCTGGCTAACCCGGTGAAACCCCGTCTCTACTTAAAAATACAAAAAACTAGCCGTGCGAGGTGGCGGGCGCCTGTAGTCCCAGCTACTCGGGAGGCTGAGGCAGGAGAAAGGTGTAAACCCGGGAGGAGGAGCTTGCAGTGAGCTGAGATCCGGCCACTGCACTCCAGCCTGGCGACAGAGCAAGACTCCGTCTCAAAAAAAAAAAAAGAAAAGAAAAGAAAAATGCCTAAAGACCAGGCGCGGTGGTCACATCTGTAATCCCAGCACTTTGGGAGGCTGAGGCAGATGGATCATTTGAGGTCAGGAGTTCCAGACCAGCCTGGCCAACATGGTAAAACCCCATCTCTACTGAAAACACAAAAATTAGCGAGGTGTGGTGGTGGGCGCCTGTGATCCCACCTACTCGGGAGGCTGAGGCAGGAGAATCACTTGAACCTGGGAGACAAAGGCTGCAGTGAGCCGAGATTGCGCCACTGCACTCCAGCCTGGGTGACAGAGTGAGACTCCGTCACACACACACGAAGAAAAAGCACCAGTGAAGACATGAGCAATGGGACCATTTATATGTTGCTAGTTGAAGAGTATGTATATGTGTATATATATGTGTGTATATGTATATATGGGTATGTGTATATGTATTTGTATATGTATAATAATTATTATTTTTAGGGACAGGGTCTCACTCTATCACCTAGGCTGGAGTACAGTGGCATAATCATGGTTCACTGCAGCCTTGAGCTCCTCCTAGGCTCAAGTGATCCTCCCACCTCAGCTTCCCAAGTAGCTGTGGTTACAGGTATGTGTCACCATGCCCAGCTAATTTTTAAAATTTTTTGTAGAGGTGAGGTCTTGCTATGTTGCCCAGGTTGGTCTTGAACTCCTGGCTTCATGCAATCCTCCCACCTCAGCCTCCCAAAGTGCTGGGATTGCAGGTGTGAGCCACCATGACTGGCTTGAAGAGAATATTGGTGAAACATTCTTGAAAACAATTTGGCATTATTTGGAAAAGATGATGGTATTCTTTATGATGCAGTAATCCTACCACTAGTATGTAGTCCAGAGAGACTCATGCTCATATGCATAATAGTATTAGTTGTAATAGAAAAAACCTGGAAACAATGCAAATGTCCATCAATAATAGATTCCAAAGTAGATAAATACATTGTGGCATATGCACATGATGGCGGGTGAAAGTAAATGAATTGCAGTTAGATAACCACAGAAATGAATGTAAAGAACTTAATGTGGAATAAAAAAAACAAAAACTAGCTGCAAAAGAAAATTTATCATATGATTCCATTTATATAAAGCTCATGTAATGATTAATCTTATGTGTCAACCTGATGGGGCTAAGGGATGTCCAGACGGCTGGTAATCACAACTTCTGGGAATATCTGTGAGGGTGTTTCCATAAGAGACGTGCATTGGAATCAGGAGAATGAGCAAAGAAGATTGTTCTCGCCACTGTAGGTGGGCATCATCGAATCTGTTGATGTCTCCAATAGAACAAAAAGGTGAAAGAA
Organism: Piliocolobus tephrosceles; assembly: GCF_002776525.5. Classification (NCBI taxonomy): domain Eukaryota; kingdom Metazoa; phylum Chordata; class Mammalia; order Primates; family Cercopithecidae; genus Piliocolobus; species Piliocolobus tephrosceles. The sequence goes on from NC_045443.1 coordinate 48,036,427, forward strand.
GGACAAATTCTTTCTCTTCTTGAGCTGGGACATCTTCTCTTGTCCTCAGACATCGACACTCCTGGGTCTCAGGCCTTCAGACTCAGACTGAATCACACTACCAGCTTTTCCTGTTTCTCCAGCTTGCAGATGGCAGACTGTGGGATTTCTCAGCCTCCGTAATTATGTGAGCCAATTCCCAAAATCTCTTTCTCTTTTTTTTTTTCCCCTCACTCTCCTGTTGGTTCTGTTTCTCTGGAGAACCCTGACTAATACAGTTCAAAAACATATAAAACTAAAAACTATATTGTTTAAAGCAGTGCTGTATAGTAGAACTCTTCACAACGGTGGAAATATTCTACAACTATGCTGTCCAGTACGGTAACAAGTGACATGTGGCTATTGAGCACTTAAAGTATGGCTAATGTGATTGAGGGGCTGAATTTTTATTTAATTTACATTTGAACTTAAATTGTCACATGTGGTGAGTGGCTACCATACTGTATGGCAAGGTTTATAATGAGAATAAGTGAAATAAATACAAAATCCAGAATATTGGTTACTTCTGAGAGAAAAATAAAGACAGAATGAGGGAGAGATACACAGGGGATTTCAAAAGCAAAAATAATCTTCTTTTTCTTAAATGGGTATTCTTCTACTGTTATTGTTTGAGCATATATTTTATAAATATCCTTTTATATGTATTACATATTTAATAAAACAAATGTAGTGAATGGGGTGGTGTATACATGGATGTTTGTACTGTTATTACTTAAATTCTGTGTAATAAAATAGTTTTATTTTAAAAATTGCTGGTACTCAGACATGCCCCAAGTGGGAGGATAAAGCCTCCGCAAAGCCCAGGCCCCAGGCCCTGGTACTAATGCCCTCATCCTCCATAACCATGGCTCTTAAGGTTTCACTTGGAAAGGAGAGGTAGGATGTTTTGTTTTGAGGCTCACTTAATTTTCTCTAAAAAATTTTAATGGGGTCAAGCCTCAGTGACTCATGCCTGCAATCCCCACACTTTGGGAGGCTGAGGTAGGTTGATCGCTTGACTCAGGAGTTCGAGACCTGCCTGGGCAACACAGTGAAACCCTATCTCTACAAAAAAATACACACACACACACAAAGCACACACCTGTAGTCCCAGCTACTTGGGATACTGAGGCAGGAGAATCACTTGAGCCTGGGAGGCAGAGGTTACAGTGAGCTGAGATCATGCCACTGCACTCTACTCCAGCCTCAGTGACACAGTGAGACTCAAAACAAACAAACAAAAAATTTAATGGGATGAAGCTGGTTAAGCTAAGAGAGCTTCTGTGGACAAGGTCTCTTTTTCTGAGAGGAGAAATAAAGTTCTGCTTCTATTCTTAAAAATTCACAAAAACCAACAAAATTTTTAAAACACAAAGACAGGAATAAAAACTGAAGAAGTGGGCCACGTGCAGTGGCTCACACCTGTAATCCCAACACTTTGGGAGGCTGAGTTGGATGAATTGCTTCAGGCCAGGAGTTTGAAACCAGCCTGGGCAATGTAGACCTTGTCTCTACTAAAAGAATTAAAAAAAAAAAGTTGAAGAAGTGGAAAGTAGAAACTGTAATTGTAAACAACTTCTTGGGTGAACTTTTGCTATAGAGGAAAGCAGCGGATATAAAGGCAATTGAAGATTTTTCAAAGGTAGGAGAAACCAGATACATTATCTGTTGCTGCATAACAAATTATCCCAAAATGGAGTGGCTTAAAACAACAACAATTTATCTTGTACTTTCTGTGGGTTAGAACTTTTGAGTGTAGTTTAGTTGGGTGTCTCTGACTTAAGGTCTCTCATGAGGTTGCAGTGAGGGTGTCAGCCAGCACTGTGGTCTCATCTGAAGGTATGATCAGGGGAAGATCTGCCTCTAAGCAGATCATGCGGTATTGCATGATTCAGCTGTTCGCGGCTGTTCAACTGAGGATTCAGTTCCTCAGGGCTCTTGCTGGCAGCCTCTCTACAGGTCCACAGGGCAGCTTACAACATGGCAGCAGCTTTACCTCAGAGCAACAGGGCTGGAGAGAGTGCTCAGGACAGAAGTCACAATCTTTTTATAACCTAATCTTGAAAGTGGTAGCCCATCACCTCTATAACTTTCTATTTACTAGAAGTGAATCACGAAATCCAGCCGACACTAAAGGAGAGGGAACTCACTAAGGATGTGAATACCAGGAGACAGGGTTCATTGGCGGGCATGTTGTAGGCTACCTAGCACACCAAAGGATATTTGTCTGTGGATAGGAGTGATCCCACCAAAGAGGGGAAATGACAGTGCAGGAGAGGAGAAAAGGCAGAGGAAATCCAGGAAGAAGACCTCTGCAGTTATTGATCCATGGCCTTTTTCATTTTATTTAGAGAGATGGGGTCTTGCTATGTTGCCCAGGCTGGAGTGCTGTGGCTATTCACAGGCACGATCTCACTACCAATCAACACAGGAATTTTGATCAACTGTATTTCCAGTCTGGGCCAGTCACCCCTCCTTAGGCAACCTGGTAGTTCCCCACTACCCGAAGGTCACCATATTGATGCCAAACTTAGTGCATTAACCAGTTGACATAGCATACTACAGCCCAGAACTCCTGGGCTCAAGCAATCCTCCTGCCTCAGCCTCCTGAGTAAATGGGACTACAGGCATGTGCCACTGTGCTCAGCCCACTGCCTGTGTCACTGCTATTTGATGACTTGGCTGCATATACTTGCTTTATAAGTCTGTTGAACCTCTATTATCTGTCATAGCAAGACCCATCATCCCTGTCATGTTGGCTATGGGTTTAAAAAAAGAAAAAAAAGTCATCTTGCCCTGTTTACAAAGGCATACACAATCTGACCACATCTCACACACACAAATACACACACCCCAACTGTGTTTCTCCCCCTTTCTAATATCACCTTCTACTAAAATACCTGGGGAACAAGGACTTCGTTTCTTTTCAGCCCACAGAGATCAGCTCATGCTGCAATTTGTTTCTCCAATATCACCTCCTCCACCCCGATTTCAGCACAGCTCTGAGCCTCTGCTCCCTTCCCCACATGTTACCATGTGTAAGCCCCAAACTAATATGCTCCTTCTATCTAATGCTGCCAACCACACCAGCCTCGGAAGGATGGTATGAGCAAGGCAATTGTGCTTTTATTGACCTCTAACTCTCCACCACCTCACCAGCTTCCCACAGCCCACACGGTCTTCTTATTACTGAAGGTGTTGGGTTAACAAAGGCAAAGTTCAGTATAGGTCAAGATAAGAAAGAGAACAAGTTACAACTGAACATTAGACGTCATTCTTAAAAACTTTGGGTTATGTTAAAGAAAAATTATTCAGTGATACTCATTAAAGTACAGGAAGGCAGACTTTATTCAGGACCATCCAGATAGGGATACGGACCATGGCAATGGGATTTTGTAGTGGGTAGAGGGACTGGGCTAAAATCCAAACAGAGCAGGAGCAAGAGAGAATTTACAGCCAATGAGCAGGCTAGAGGGGCCAGTGGATGGAAAATTACTAAGAGGGAGCATCAGGAGTAATGGGATTCCGGCTACCCGACCTAACAGGATTCTTGCTGGACAGGCCAGGGTGATCAGACATCACCAAGGGGATAGCGGTGGATGAGGAAGCCGATCAGACCTTGAGAGTGAGGGGTTCTTTCTTAACTGACCTACGCCTCGCCTTCCCACACCCCCCGGCCGCACTCGCGCCTCCCGGCCAGGCCGTGCTCCCGGCCGTGCGCCCCGCGTGCCCAGGGCGGGTGGGAAGAACCTGCCGCCATCTTGCTCACCAACCTCCAAAATGCAGCTGCGGCTCCTGAGCGTGGCGCTGTTGTTTGTGGGGAGCTCTCACTTACACTCAGACCACGACTCGCCCTCCAGAAGGCACAGCCTTGCACCCCCACTGGAACGGGCCGCTGGTTCCCGGCAGACGGAGGCCGCCCGCAAGAGGCTCGGGCGGCGGAGACAGGGAGGGGCGCATGCAAAGGGCAGTACCTGTTCGTGTTTGTCTCTGGGGGGCCTCTCGTACCTTTTCCCCACCGGTATAGTCTTTGAATTCGAGCTTCTCCTTTTCTGGTGTTCCAATGGCCTTTAACCAAAATTTTACATACCCAAGCAGTTTCTCAACAGGTTATAATAACAGTAGTTGTTATAGTAAAATGACACTTTGTATTGTGAATCTGTATTTTCTCCTCAAAACATTCTGGGTTTTATCATCCTCATTTTATATATGAATAAGTCAGGGGATAAAGAGTTAAAAGGGAATGCTATTAGGTGAGAAAAATTAGCCCAACAAGTGAAATGGTGAGCATGAGAATTTGCAGCTCTCGACTCACCGTGTCCAGGCTCTTTAACTGCTATTTCACACAGGGAAGAAGGTGATACGTGGCCCAAAAATTTTATTTTTGTATTTTTGGGGAATGGAGTTTTAAAATTAATGAATTGTGTTGACTTCATGTCTATTTGTAAGTAATCGATTATGGCATATTTGTCTTAACTGTCCAAGTTTCTTTCAAAATATGGGCATGTGTCAGGTATGTTAGCTTGCTTTATGTTTAACGTAGGAATTTAAAGGATTTCATTAATACGTTCAGCTTAGGAAGTAACACATAGTAGATGCTCAGTCCAAATAATATATCATTTTTATTTCTAGATTGTGGAACAGCACCGCTTAAGGATGTGTTGCAAGGGTCTCGGATTATAGGGGGCACAGAAGCTCAAGCTGGTGCGTGGCCATGGGTGGTGAGCCTGCAGATTAAATATGATCATACTCTTGCTCATGTATGTGGGGGAACCCTAGTGAGAGAGAGGTGGGTCCTCACAGCTGCCCACTGCACTAAAGACGCTAGGTATGTATTCAGAACACAACTATTTTATGTTCTTAGGGGATATTTTGAAGTGATAGAGGACCATTTAACTTCACCCATTTTCAGTTAAGCTAAGTTTACAAATAGCCATAATGCCTTATACATAGTACAGTGTATTTGTTGAAAGGACTCCTTTATTATTATTTTTATTATTATTATACTTCAAGTTCTGGGGTACATGTGCAGAATGTGCAGGTTTGTTACATAGAAGTATACATGTGCCATGGTGGTTTGCTGCACCCATCAACCCATCATCTACCTACATTAGATATTTCTCTTAATGCTATCCCTCCCCTAGCCCTGCACCCAGGAATCCTTTATTATTTATTTATTTATTTATTTATTTATTTTGAGATGGCGTGTCGCTCTGTCACCCAGGCTGGAGTACAGTGGTGCAATCTTGGCTCACTGCAACCTCCGCCTCCTGGGTTCATGCGATTCTTCTGCCTCAGCCTCCCGAGTAGCTGGAATTACAGGTGGCTGCCACCATGTCCGGGTAATTTTTGTATTTTTAGTAGAGATAGGGGTTTCACCATGTTGGCCAGGCTGGTCTTGAACTCTTAACCTCACGTGATCTGCCCGCCTCAGCCTCCCAAAGTTCTGGGATTACAGGTGTAAGCCACCATGCCTGATCATGGATCCTTTAAATTAGAGGCTGGTAAACTTTCCATAAAGGTAGTCAATATTTTACACTTTGAAGTTCATATGGTCTCTCTCACAATTGCATGAAAACCAGCACTGACAATAAGTAATTGAATGAGCATTGCTATAATCCAGTAAAACTTTCTGAACACTGAAATCTGAATTTCATATAAGTTTAACCTGTCATGAAATATTTTGGTTGATTCAGCCATTTAAAACTGTAGAGTAGGGCACGGTGGCTCACATCTGTTATCCCAATGCTTTGGGAAACCAAGACGGGAGAATCACTTGAGGCCAGGAGTTTGAGACCAGCCCAGGCAATATAGCGAGACCCTGTCCCTATATTTAAAAATTTTTTTAATGTAAAAAACATGCTTTATGGACTGTATGAAAATAAGAGACATGCCATATTTGGCCTTCACTATTAGACTCTTTGAAAAAGAGACTCTCTTTTGCTTCGCCTCCATTGACCCATAAAATTCATTTGCAGTCTGATTTTTGTGGCCAAATGCCATTAAAGATCCACCTCCATGCCAAATCCAGTGACTTCATCTCAGTTCCCATCCTTTTTGACCTCTACAGCCTTTGGCAATGTTGACCACATCCTCTTCTTGAAATTATCTCTTTTCTTGATTTCTAAGACACCACTCTACTTTTTTCTCCTGCTTCTTTGATGAGTCTTTGTCATCCTTTACATTGCAGTGTTTTCTAGAGTTTGCCCTCTGCCCTCTATCATTCTGTACTCTTTCCTAGAGATGTCTAATCTACCTGTTTCAGCAATCACCATATGCTGTCAACTCCTAGGTCTCTCCTGATGAGTCATATTTCCAGCTCCCTAGCATGCATATATATTGGAGTCACATTCTAAATAAGTCCAAAACAGAATTTACTTTCCTCTGATACTATTTCTTCTCTATTTTCTCAGTCAATAGCATCATCAACAGCTCCATTACCCAGAGAGTTATCTAATTTCTCCCACTTCACCTATCCAAGTAGTCCCCAAGGCCTATGAAGGCTCTCTGTGCAGTATCTTAAATTTGCTTCTTCTGTCCCTCAACCCTCCCTACTGATTAAAAGTAGATCCAGAATATCAGTCTCCATATTCCTAGCTTATGACTTATCATATTTATATTTACACTACTACTATGATAACTATCCTAATTAATATGAAATGGTCACTCATTGTGGCTTTTATTTCCATTTCCCAAATTACTAGTGATGTTAAGCATCTTTCTATGTGCTTATTGGCCATTTGTGTACCTTCTTTGGAGAAATGTCTATTCAAGTCCTTTGTCCATTTTTGAACTGGGCTTTTTGCTTTTTTTGTTGTTGAGTTGTAGGAGTTCTTTATGTATTCTGGATATTAATCTGTTGTCAGACACATTACTTGCAAATATTTTCTCCCATTCTGTGGGTCATCTTTTCACTCTCTTGATAGTGTCCTTTGATACACAAAAGCTTTTCATTTTGATGAAGTCAGATTTATCTATTTTTTCCTCTTTTGTTGCCTGTGTTTCTGGTGTAATATGTAAGAAATCATCATATCAAATCCAGTGTCACGAAGTTTTTCCCCTATGTTTTCTTCTAAGAGTTTTATAGCTTTAGCTCTTATATTTAGGTCTTTGATCCATTTTGAATCACTTTTTGCATAAGGTATCAGGTAAGGGTACAATTTCATTGTTTTACATGTGGCTATCAAGTTTTCCCAGCACTATCTGTCGAAAAGTTTGTCCTTTCCCCATTGGATGGTATTGGCACCTTCATTGAAAATCAATTGATCATATATGAGAGGGTGTGTTTCTGGGCTCTCAATTCTTCTCCACTGATGTATATATCTGTCCTTATGCTAGTATCACACACAGTTTGGATTAGTATGGCTCTGTAGTAAGTATTTTTTGTTGGTGGTGTTTTTGTTTGTTTTGTTTTTTAGACAGAGTCTTGCTTTGTCATCCAGGCTGGCATGCAGTGGCATGATCTCAGCTCACTGCGAACTCTACCTCCCAGGCTCAGGTGATCCTCCCACCTCAACCTCCTGAATAACTGGGACGACAGGTGTGCACCACCATGTCTGACTAATTTTTGTATTTTTTTGTAGAGATGGGGTTTCACTATGTTGCCCAGGCTGGTCTGAAACTCCTGGGCTCAAGTGATCTGCCCAGTTTGGCCTCCCAAAGTGGTGGGATTGCAGGTGTGAGCAACTGCATCCAGCCTGCAGTAAGTTTTGAAATCAGGAAGTGTGAGTCCTCCAACTATCTTCTTCTTTTTCAAGATTATTTTAGCTATTTGGAGTCTCTTAATATTCCATATGAATTTTAGGATGGGTTTTTCTATTTCTGAAAAAAAAGTCATTGGGATTTTGATAGGTATTGCATTCAGTCTAAAAACTCTAAAAACTCTTTAGAAGGTTTACAGTCTACAAAGCAATATGGGGAAATCCACATTTTCCCATATTGGGGAAAAGATCACTTTGGGTGGTTCTGTCATCCCTTTTTTTTTTTTTTTTTTTTTTTTTTTTTGAGAGGGAGTTTCGCTCTTGTTGCCTAGGCTAGAGTGCAACAAGAAGACATAAATAAATAAATGAAAATACATTCTGTGTCCATGGATTGGAGAACACTATTATTAAGATGACAGAACTTGCTGGGTGCGGTGGCTCACACCTGTAACCCCAGCACTTTGGGAGGCCGAGGTGGGTGGATCACAAGGTCAGGAGTTGGAGACCAGCCTGGCCACAAGGTGAAACCCCACCTCTACTAAAAATACAAGATATTAGCCAGGCGTGGTGGTGGGCGCCTGTGATCCCAGCTACTTGGGAGGCTGAGGCAGGATGATCACTTGAACCCGGGAGGCGGAGGTTGCAGTGAGATGAGATCGTGCCACTGAACTCCAGCCTGGGTGACAGAGTGAGACTTCATCTCAAAAAAAAAAGAATATTCTTCAACTAGATCAGCATGAAGGGGATGCTTAGGTCTGAGTTCTTTCACCAGTAATATGAGGTACTGGACTACTTGACCAAGTTTAGTTATTAGTGTCCAGTTTTTCGCACTAGTTACTGGAAGACAGGCTTGTCCTTTTTCATCAAGTTTATGGTGATAACTTTTTCAGTATTTTTTGCAGGTTTGGAAACTCTATTGGAAAGTTGATTTCTATTTTGAAGGCCCCTTGATCAAATAAAAGGTTGTCAGGAAAAAAGGAAAAATAAAAAGCCTTGCCAAGTCAATGAATGAGCTTTATCATGTTGGATGCTTGTTATTATAAAATACTTCATTCCACATTGGTAGATATCTTCAAGCTCCCTCATCAACTTCCTGCTGGCCACTGTGTTGGATTTGCCTTCCCCACTTCCCACCCAGAAATCAGTTTAGTCTCTAAGAACCAGTCGTGGTCTTGGCTCCTTTTCAAAGCACTGGATTCTGATGCACAGCCAGATTCATCATACGAGGAATGATATTGGGGGTGGAGCTGTTTATAGCTAGGTGTCTCTGAAGGCATTGTTTTTGTCGTCGTCGTTTTGTTTTTTGTCTGCCCTTTTTTCCCTTTCACTGAATGGCTTCCTTATAACACGAACTTATACATGATGCGTTATGGTCCTTCATTCTACCTCATAATCTTTCAGCTTCAGCCCCTATTGCTAACTGGCTTTCTCGTCAATTTTCATGATGAATTATCTGATTATCCCAGCCCAGCTTTTCAATCTAGGTGATACCACCATTGCTCAATGTATGAATAAACCTTTATTAGTGGCCTATCTCTTTCCCAGAGAGCTGTGGTCAGGGGACCTGGGTCATGTATTAAATGAGAGCACCTTGACAACAGAGTGGGCAGGGCACTCATCCTTGCACAAGATATGGATATGGGTATATAAGCACCAACGGGTATTTCTTCTTGTTTGAGAGAAGGGTCTTGCTCTGTCACCTAGGCTGGAGTGCAATAGCACAATCTTGGTTCACTGCAGTATCAATCTCTCAGGATAAATTGGTCCTCCCACCTCAGCCTCCCAAGTAGCTAGCACTACAAGCGTGTGCTATCATGCCTAATTTTTGTATTTTGTAGAGATGGCGTTTTGCTATATTGCCCAGGCTTGTCTCTAACTCCTAAGCTCAAGCTATTTTCCTACCTCAGCCTTCCAAAGGGCTGTGATTACAGGCATGAGGCACTGCATCCAGCCACCAATGGATATTTCTAGAAAAGGGAAAGAGGACATTGTTTGAATTATCTCTATGTAACTGGAACTGAGAAAGAACATATTGTGGTCCAGCAGCACTGATATGTATTAAAACTTAGAGGCTTTTTCGTACAGCCAGTCCTAACTCACATTAGTAGAAATGACCTTTTGGATCTATTTTTCTTTTCTCAGTTTTCTCACTCATGGCCTTATTTTCTTTTTAAAGTTAAGGCCTCATTTACATGCAGTAAAGTTTACCTTTTAAAAAAGTTCTACAACTTTTGACAGTGTAGGTAATCATGTAATTACTACAATCAAGATTTAGAACAGTTCCATAACCTTAAATCCTGTCATGACCCTTTGTAGCCAACCCCTGCCCCTGCATCCAACCCATGGCAGCCATTGATCTGTTGTCTATCCCTTACAGTTTTTCCATTTCCAGGATGTGATATAAACAGAGTCATGCAATATATAGGCATTTGAGCTTGACTTATTTACCTAGCAGAATGCATTTGAGATTCATCCATGCTGTTTTGTGTGTCAGATCATTCCTTTAAAAAAAATGACCGGAGGCTGAGGCAGGAGAATGGCGTAAACCCGGGAGGCGGAGTTTGCAGTGAGCTGAGATCCAGCCACTGCACTCCAGCCTGGGTGACAGAGCAAGACTCTGTCTCAAAAAAAAATAAATAAATAAAAAATAAAAATAAAAAAATGACAAAAATGATTTTATTAAGATATAACAACATGTAGTAAAATTCATTATTTTTAGTGTACAGTTCTGTGAATTGGACAAATGCATAGTCATGTGATTACCAATAGAAGGCACAGAACAAGTTTCTTCACCTCCAAAAACTCCCCCCAATACCCCTTTGAGGTAAACCCCCTCCCTCCTACATTGCCAGGCAACCACTGATCTGTTTTCTGTCTTTATAGTTTTGCTTTTTCCAGAGTGTCATATAAATGGAATCATATGGTATGGAGCCTTATGAGTTTGGTTTCACTTAGCATAATGCATTTGAGATTCATCCATGTTACTGTGTGTATCATTACTATTTGTTTTTATTGCTGAGTAGTATTGCATTGTATGATGATATAGTTTGAGTGTCCACTCCAAATCTCATGTTGGAATGTAATCCCCAGTATTGGAGGTGGGGCCTGGTAGGAGGTGACTGGATTGTGGGGGCAGATCCCCCATGAATGGCTTACAACCATTCCCTTGGTGATAAGTGAGTTCACATGAGATCTGTTTGTTTCATAGTGGGTAGCACCAGCTAGGTGCATTGGCTCACATCTGTAATCCCAGCACTTTGGGAGGCTGAAGTGGAAGGATCACTTAAGGCCAGGAGTTCAAGACCAGCCTGGTCAGCCAGGTGCGGTGGCTCACGCCTGTAATCCCAGCACTTTGGGAGGCTTGTAGTGAGCCAAGATCACGCCACTGCACTCCAGCCTGGGTGACAGAGCGAGACTCCGTCTCAAACAAAAAAACAAAAAACAAAAAACAAAAAACACCTGGGCAAAACAGTGAGACCCTGCCTCTACAAAAAAACTTTAAAAATTAGCCAGGTGTGGTGGCTTATGCCTGTGGTCCCAGCTACTAAGGATGCTGAAGTGAGAGAATTGCTTGAGTCTAGGGGGTTGACACTGCAGTACAGAGCCATGTTCACGCCACTGTACTTCAACCTGGGTGACAGAGCAAAAACCTAAAAATAGTGTGTAGCACTACTGCCACCAGTACACCCTGCCATGCCTCTGCCCCACCACTGCTGGCACATGTGCAGACCCCACTGCACTGCCACCACCAGTGCACACGCACATGGACCCAGCTGCACTGCTGCCCTGCTACTGCTGGCACATGCACACAAGCATGAACCCTGCTGCCACTGCCCAGACAAAGTGCTTTTGCCAGCATCCCTCATTGCAGCCTTGTTGCCAGTGGACCAGGAACACCTCGGGTCTTCCAGTGCAGCATGTGCCCGACTATGAGAGGCCAGAGTACAAAGCCATGAGCCTGTCCAAGTCCCCCATGATTAGAGCTCACAGCCCAGGAATGCTGAGCTGAGTCTTGTCCACCTAAAATCACTTAGAAATGATGCCAGTTGACTAAACCCAACTTATAACACAGTCAAACCCTCAAGGGCACCAAAGAATAAAAAAGCAAAAAGCTCCATCCAAAGGACAGCAACTTCAAAGATTAAAGGAATAACAGTCCACACAGATGAGAAAGAACCAGCGCAAGAACCCTGGCAACCCAAAAAGCCAGAGTTTCTTCCTATCTCCAAATGACCACAATAGCTCCCAAGCAATGGTTCTTAACCAGACTGAAATGGCTGGAATGAGAGACATAGAATTCAGAATCTGGATGGCAATGAAGAGAAACGAGATTCCGAAGAAATCTGAAACCCAATCCAAGGAATCTAAGAAATCCAGTAAAATAATACAAGAGCTGAAAGATGAATAGGCCAAGCTGAGAAAAATCTCAGAGCTGAAAGACTAGTTCTTCAAGTCAACTCAGACAGAAATAAAGAAAAAAGAATGAACAGAACTTCCAAGAAACACAGGATTATGTAAAGAGACCAAACCTACAACTCATTGACATCCCTGAAAGAGGGACAGAGAGCAAGCAACTTGGAAAACCTATTTGAGGACATTGTCCATAAAAATTTCTCCAGCCTTGCTGGAGAGATTGACATTCAAATTCAGGAAATTTAGAGAAGCCCTGTGAGATATTATACAAGAATACCATCCCCAAGACATATAGTCATTAGATTCTCCAAGGTTAATGTAAAAGAAAAAACATCAAGGCGACTAGAGAGAAAGGGCAGGTCACTTACAACGGGAATCCCCATCAGGCTAACAGCAGACCTTTCAGCAGAAACTCTACATGCCAGAAAAGATTGGGGGTCTATATTTAGCATCCTTAAAGAAAATAAATTCCAGCAGAGAATTTCATATCCAACCAAACTAAGCTTTGTAAGTGAAGGAGAAATAAGATCCTTTTCAGACAAGCAAATGCTAAGGGAATTAATTACCACCAGACCTGCCTTACAAGAGGGATCCTTAGGGATTACTAAACATGGAAATGAAAGACCATTACCAGTCACCACAAAAACACACTTAAGTACATAGACCATTGACACTATAAAGCAACTACACAATCAAGTCTATATAAACAAGCTAACAACACAACGACAGTATCAAATCTGCAAATATCAGTATTAACTTTTAATGTAAAAAGGCTAAACACCCCATTTAAAACGCACAGAGTGGCAAGTTGGATTAAAAAAAAACAGGACCCAACTGTACATTGTCTTTAAGAGAGACACATCTCACATGCAGTGACATCCACATGCTCAAAGTAGACGGATGGAACAAAATCTATCAAGTAAATGGAAAACAAAAAAGAGCGGGGGTTGCTATTCTTATTTTAGACAAAACAGACTTTATTTATTTATTTTTTTTGAGATGGAGTCTCACTCTATTGCCCAGGCTGGAGTGAAGTGGCATGATCTCGGCTCACTGCAACCTCTGCCACCCAGGTTCAAGCAATTCTCCTGCCTCAGCCTCCCAAGTAGCTGGAATTACAAGCGCCTGCCACCACACCTGGCTAATTTTTGTATTTGTAGTAGAGGCAGGGTTTCACCATCTTGGTCAGGCTGGTCTTGAACTCTTGACCTCGTGAACCATGCGCCTTGGCCTCCCAAAGTGCTGGAATTACAGGCATGAGCCACCACACCCAGTCTGACAAAATAGACTTTAAACCAAAATGACCAAAAAAGGACAAAGAAGAGCATTACATAATGATAAAGGGTTCAATTCAATAAGAAGACTTACCTATCCTAATACTGAAGGACCTAGATTCATAAAACAAGTTCTTGGGCCGGGCGCGGTGGCTCAAGCCTGTAATCCCAGCACTTTGGGAGGCCGAGACGGGCGGATCACGAGGTCAGGAGATCGAGACCATCCTGGCTAACACGGTGAAACCCCGTCTCTACTAAAAAAATACAAAAAAAACTAGCCAGGCGAGGTGGCGGGCCCCTGTAGTCCCAGCTACTCGGGAGGCTGAGGCAGGAGAATGGTATAAACCCGGGAGGCAGAGCTTGCAGTGAGCTGAGATCTGGCCACTGCACTCCAGCCTGGGCGACAGAGCGAGACTCCGTCTCAAAAAAAAAAAAAAACAAAAAAAAAACAAGTTCTTGGAGACCTATGAAGAGACTTAGATAACCATACAATAATAGTGGGAGACTTTAACACTCCACTGACAGTATTAGACAGATCACTGAGGCAGAACACTTAAAAAGATATTTGGGATCTAAACTTGATGCTTGACAAAATGGACCTAACAGACACTCCACCCAGAAACAACAGGATATACATTTTTTTCATCTCCACATAACACATACGCTAAAATAGACCATACACTCAGCCATAAGACAATTCTTAACACATTTTTAAAACCCAAAATCATACCATCCACACTCTTGGATCACAACATGATAAAAATAGAAATCAGTACCACCATCTCTCAAAACCATATAATTACATGGAAATTAAACAATCTTCTCTTGAATGATTTTTGGGTAAATGCTGAAATTAAGATAGAATTAAAGAAATTCTTTGAAACTAATGAAAACAAGGATACAACATACCCAAATCTCTGGCAAACAGCTAAAGCAATGTTAAGAGGAAAGTTTATGCTGCCAAATGCCCACACCATAATTAGAAAGATCTCAAACTAATAACCTAACATCACACCTAGAGGAATGAGAAAAATGAACAAACCAACCCCCAAGCTAGCAGAAGAAAAGAAGTAACCAAAGTCAGAGCTGAATTGAATGAAATTGTGACACAAAAAAAATACAAAAGATCAACGAAACCAAAACTTTTCTGAAAGAATAAATAAGATTGATAGACCACTAGCTAGACTAACAAAAAAGAAAGAAAGAAAGAAAAAATAAATAGAGAAGATCCAAATAAACAAAATCAGAAATGACAAAGGGGATAGTACCACCAACCCCACAGAAATATTAAATACCTTCGAAGACTATTATGAAAATCTGAATGCACACGACCTAGAAAACCTAGTGGATAAATTCCTGGAAACATACAACCTCAAAAAATAGAACCAGGAAGACATTGAAACCCTGAACAGACCAATAACAAGTTCCAACACTAAATCAGTAATAAAAAAAAAAACCTACCAACCAGAAAAAGTCCTGGACCAGAAGGATTCACAGCCACATTCTACCAGGTGTATAAAAGAGGTGATACCAGTCCTACCAAAACTATTCCAAAAATTGAGGAGGACTCCTCCCTAATTCATTCTACAAAGCCAGCATCATTTTGATAACTGAAACCTGCCAGAGACACGATCTAAAAAGAAAACTTCAGGCCAATATTCCTCGTAAACATAGATGCAGAAATATTCAACAAAATACTAGCAAACTGAATCCAGCAGCACATCAGAAACCAATCCACCATGATCAAGTAAGCTTTATTCCTGGGATGCAAAGTTGGTTCAACATATGCAGAACTGAACAAACTAAAAATAAAAACCACATGATCATCTCAATAGATACAGATAAGGCTTTTGATAAAATTCAAATCCCTTCATGTTAAAAACCCTCAACAAACTAGGCATTGAAGGAACATACCTCAAGATAATAAGAGCCATCTATGACAAACCCACAGCCAATATCATACTGAATGGGCAAAAGCTGGAAATGCCCTGGAGAACTGGAACAAGACAAGGATGCCCACTATCACCACTCTTATTCAACATAGTACTGGAAGTCCTAACCAGAGCAACTAGGCAAGAGAAAGAGATAAAAGGCATCCAAATAGGAAGAGAGGAAGTCAAACTATCTCTGTTTGTAGACAATATGATTCCATACCTAGAAAACCCTATAGTCTCTGCCCAAAGGCTCCCAGATCTGATAAACAACTTCAGCAAAATTTCAGGATAAAAAAAATCAATGTACAAAAATCAGCAGCATTTCTATACACCAATGAAATCCAAGCTGAGAGTCAAATCAAGAATGAATCCCATTCTCAATAGCCACAAAAAGATTAAAGTATCTAAGGATACATCTAACCAGGCATGTGAAAGCTCTCTACAAAAAAAATTATTAAACACTGCTGAAAGAAATCATAGATGACAAAAAAAAAAAAAAAAAGGAGAAACATTCCATGCTCATGGATAGGAAGAATCATAATTGTTTAAATGACCATACTGCCCAAAGCAATTTACAGATTCAACACTATTCCAATCAAATTACCAACAACATTTTACACAGAATTTTAAAAATTATTCTAAAATTCATATGGAACAAAAGAGAGCCCAAATAGCCAAAGGAATCCTAAGCATAAAGAACAAAGCTGGAGGCATCATACTGCCTGACTTCAAACTGTACTAGAAGGCTACAGTAACCAAAACAGCATGGTACTGGTACAAAAAGAGACACATAGACCAATAGAACAGGTTAGAGAACCCAGAAACAAAGCTGCTGGCAAGGACATCACGACAAAGACTCCAAAAGCAACTGCGACAAAAAAATTGATAAGTGGGATCTAATAAAACTAAAGAGCTTCTGCACAGTAAAAGAAACTATCAACAGAGTAAACAGACAACCTACAGAATATTTATAAACTATGCATTCAACAAAGGTCTAATATCTAGGATCTATAAGGAACTTAAACAAATTAGCAAGCAAAAACTAGACAACCCCATTTTAAAATGAGCAAAGGACATGAACAGACACTTCTCAAAAGACATGCATATGGCCAAGAAACATGAAAAAATGCTCAACATCAGAGAAATGCAAATCAAAACCACAATGAGACACTATCTCACACCATCAGAATGGCTATTATTAAAAAGTAAAAAAATAACAGATGCTGGCAAGACTATGGAGAAAGCAAATGCTTATACACTGCTGATGGGAATGGAAATTAGTTCAGTCCCTGTGGAAACCAGTATGGAGATTTCTCAAAGAACTTAAAACAGAGCTATTGTTTGACCCAGCAATCCCATTGCTGGATATACACCTAAAGAAATATAAATAATTCTACCATAAAGACACATGCATGCATATGTTTACTGCAGCAGTATTCACAATAGCAAAGACTGGAATCAACCTAGGTGCTCATCAATGATGGACTGGATAATGTGGTACGTATATACCATGGAATACTACGCAGTCATGAAAAAGAATGAAATCATCTCCTTTGTAGCAACATGGCTGGAACTAGAGGCAATTATCCTAAGTAAATTAATACGGGAACAGAAAACCAAATATTACATTGTTATCTCTCATAAGTGGGAGCCAAACATTGAGTACACGTGAACTTGAAGAAGGGAATAACAGACACTGGGGCCTACTTGAGGGTGGAGAAGGGGATTGAAAAACTACCTATTGGGTACTATGCTCATCACATGGGTAGTGAAATAATCTGCACACCAAACGCCTGCCACACACAGTTTACCTATGTAACAAACCAGTACATGTACCCCCAAACCTAAAATAAAAGGGAAAAGATATAAATAAAAGTGCTTGGCACCTCCCCACTTGCTATCTTGCTCCTTCTCATCATGCGATGCTCCTGTTCCCCTTTCCCCTTCCTTCATGATTGTAAGTTCCCTGAAGCCCTCACTACAAGCAATGCCAGCACCATGGTTCCTGTGCAGCCTGCAGAACTGTGAGCCAATTAAACCTCTTTTCTTTATAAATTACCCAGCCTCAAGTATTTCTTTATAACAAAGCAAGAGTGGCCAAATACATATGAACGTACCACTGTTTGTTAATCCATCTACTCTTAAAGGATATTTGTTTCCAGTTTGGTCAATTATGAGTAAAGCCACTATAAACATTTGTGTGAATCTAGGTTTTCATTTCACTTCTGTAAATACCCAAGAGTGAGACTACCTTGTCAAATGATAAGTGTATGTTCAGTTTTATATTTAAAAAAAAAAAAAAAACAAGTAGAACATTTTTGGTTTTTTGTTTTGTTTTGTTTTGTTTTTTGTTTTTGAGACAGGGTCTCACTCTGTTGCTCAGGCTTGAGAGCAGTGGCATAGTCATGGCTCACTGCAGCCTTAACCTCCTGGGCTGAATCAATCCTCCCACCTTTGCCTCTCAAGTAGGTAGGACTACAGGCATGTGCCATCACATCCGGCTAATTTTTGTATTTTTTATAGAGACAGGGTTTTGTCATGTTGCCCAGGGTGGGCTCAAACTCCTGGGCTCAAGCAATCTGCCTGTCTCGGCCTCTCAAAGTGTTGGGATTACAGGCGTGAGTCACCATGCCCGGCCTAGAACATATTTAATGTAAGAAAATGAGAAAATAGAAATGAGAAAAAATAAAAATCATTTATTGCATTTCCTAGAAATAATAGCTGTTTTTTGTTACATAGTCTTCTAGATTTTTCTAGCCATATATGCAAATTATTTTATATAACAGGCTTATATAGCTAAACTGTGAAATAGCCTTTTTCATTAAATTACATAACATAAGCATTTTTCCGTGTCAACATATCTATTTTGCTCCTGTATTCCACTTTGTAGATGTGCCAAAATTTCTGTGGTAAATATTTTTATAGCTAAATTTTTGTGTTCATCTTTTATTTCTTTGGGATAAATTCTAGGAAGTAGAATTGCAGAGTCAAATGTAATGCAGCTTTTTTAGGCTATTGATACATGTTGCCAAATTGCCCATCTATTTACACTTTCTGTCATGAGTAAGAGTACCCTTGTTCCTCTAACTGGTCTGCACTGAGTATTATCATCGAACACACACACACACACACACACACACACACGTGCGCACTCACATAAACATTGCCAATTTGAAGGATGAAAAGTTATCTGTAAGCAACAGTGTATAAAGTGAAAGTTCCTCCTTCCGAATTCGATTCCAGATGTTAACTACTGTTAACCTCTTGTGGTTTTAATTGTTTCACTTGTTTTGGGTTTGGTTTTTTGCTTGCTTGTTTGCTTGCTTTTTTAAGATGGCCAAGATCCATTAGTTGCTTCTTGTTTTTACCTTTAATATCATGCTTTATCAAATCCTTTCTTGTGTCAATGTTATATATTCATCTATATTTTTTTTCTGTTTTTTTGTTTGTTTGTTTGTTTGTTTTTGAGACGGAGTCTCACTCTGTTGCCCAGGCTAGAGTGCAGTGGCGCGATCTTGGCTCACTGCAAGCTCCACCTCCCGGGTTCACACCATTCTCCTGCCTCAGCCTCCCAAACAGCTGGGACTACAGGTGCCTGCCACCACGCCCAGCTAATTTTTATTTATTTATTTATTTTTTGTATTTTTAGTAGAGACGGGGTTTCACCATGTTAGCCAGGATGGTCTCAATCTCCTGACCTCGTGATCCACCCACCTCGGCTTCCCAAAGTGCTGGGATTACAGGTGTGAGTCACTGCACCTGGCTCTGGTTTAGTTTTTTCATTCACATAATAAGTTAATACCCAAATGTTTCATTCCAGTAAGCTTCAAAAAAATTATAAAACTAGAGGAAATATTTTAGTGAACTCCCATGTACCCATCACCCAGCTTCCTGTTATCAACTGATACCTGATCTTGTTTCACCTATACCCTCACCATTCTCCCTCCAATTATTTTGAAGCAAAACTCAGACATACCACTTTGGGTATCTCTGAAAGATAGGAACTCTTTATTAAAAAGATTTGTACATTTAAATATTTAATCCATTTGGAGTTTATTTTGGTGTTTAGTGTTATTTCAGGGATCTAATTTTATTTCTCTTTTCAAACAGCTAGTTGCCCCAGTACCACATACTGAATAATTCATTATTTTGTCCATTGGTAAAAAATGCTGCCTTAATAACATATTAAATTCTCATGTACTTGAATCTGTTTCTGAATTTTCTGTCCCATTGGTCTTTTTCTGCTTCCCTAGATCATGATATTTGTGTTATTTAATATTTCATGTCACATGAAACTGGAATTAAAGTTTTTTATTATTAATCTAACATGAGAAAAAAACTAGTGGGAGGTTAAGAATATGTACTTAGCTAAATAAAGATGTTTATAATAAGAATGTTTACTTTCTTTCAGCGATCCTTTAATGTGGAGAGCTGTGATTGGAACTAATAATATACATGGGCACCATCCTTATACCAAGAAGATAAAAATTAAAGCAATCATTATTCATCCAAACTTCATTTTGGAATCTTATGTAAATGATATTGCACTTTTTCACTTAAAAAAAGCAGTGAAGTATAATGACTATATTCAGCCTATTTGCCTACCTTTTGATGTTTTCCAAATCCTGGACGGAAACACAAAGTGTTTTATAAGTGGCTGGGGAAGAACAAAAGAAGAAGGTAATTATGGTCTGAATTTTACTGATACACATTTTCCTGATGATGTGCAGAGGAAGGTCAAATCTTTTATATACAGTCATGTGCCACATAGTGACCTTTAGGTTAATGACAGACCACACACACGATGGTGGTCTATAAGATTATTTTTCCATATTTTTACTGTACCTTTTTTTTTTTTTTCCAGACAGTCTCGTTCTGTTGCCCAGGATGGAGTGCAGTGGCACGATCTCGGCTCACTGCAGCCTCCACCTCCCAGGTTCAAGCCTCCACCTCCCAGGTTCACCTCCCTCCCAAGTAGCTGGGATTACAGTCATGTGCCACCATGCCCTGCTAATTTTTGTATTTTTAGTAGAGACAGGGTTTCTCCATGTTGGTCAGGCTGGTCTTGAACTCCCAACCTCAGGTGATCTGCCTACCTCAGCCTCCCAAAGTGCTGGGATTACAGGCATGAGCCACCACACCCAGCATTCAGCTAATTTTTCTATTTTTAGTAAAGACAGCATTTCACCATATTGGCCAGGCTGGTCTTGAACTCCTGGCCTCCTGTGATCCACCCATCTCAGCCTCCCAAAGTGTTGGGATTACAGGCATGCGCCACCAAGCCCGACCTACTGTACCTTTTCTGTGCTTAGGTATACAAATGCTTACTCCTGTATCACAGTTGTCTACAATATTGAGTACAGCTGAACAGGCGTGTAGCCTGGAGTAAAAGACTATGCCATATACCCTAGGTGTGCAGCAGACTATACCATCTAGGTTTATGTAAGTGCACTCTATCATGGTTGCACAACAACAAAATTGCCTAACGATGTATTTCTCAGAATGTTCTCCATCATTAAGTGATGCCTGACTGTGTTTCTATATATTATCTTTTTATCACTTTATGCCATGAGATTGAAAAGTATTATCGGTTCTTATAAAACACTGAAAACAACTTTTTGAGGGATCTGTTTTTCCTTGTGAGAGGGGAGAGAAAATTCTCTTCCAAAGCAGAAATAGAGACTTTCTCTGGTTGTACATGCCAAGATACTTGAACGTTAAGATAGAATGATAGTTCCAAGTGTTTCTATAGTTTGAACTCACAGATTATGAAGCCAGCTCTGCAGCAGGATTCTCTATCTTAAGTAATAAGCTTCAGGCTATGAGGAATCATATTTAGTTTCCTTTTAATTTAATGCCTTGTTTGGTATCAGGCAAGCTGATTGCAATATATTTTTTTGGTGTACATAGGGGCACTAAATGTTAACTGACTGAACTAATGGGAGGAATAAAAACATAGACGACATAGTCTCTTTGTCTTTGGTAATAAGAGCTACCATTTGGGAGCATTTACCAAGTTTCAGGTCTTGTTTTTGTTCTTGTTGTTATTTAAAACACTTTTTTTTTAGAGATGGTGGTCTCACTCTGTCACTCAGGCTGGAGTGCAATGGTGTAATTATAGCTCACTACAGCCTCAAGCTCCTGGGCTCAAGCAATTCTCCCGCTTCAGCCTCTCCATAGCTGGGACTCCAGGCACGTGCCAGCACACCCAGCTTTTTCAAATGTATTATGTATGTATATATATGTATGTTCATTTTTTTTTTTAAGAGACAGGGTCTTGCTCTGTCACCTAGGCTGGAGTGCAGTGGCACGATCATGGCTCACTGTAACCTTGACCTCCTGGTCTCAAGTAATCCTCCTGCCTCAACCTCCCAAGTAGGTGGGACTACAGGCATGTGCCACCATGCCCAGCTAATTGTTTCATTTTTTTGTAGAGACAGGGTCTTGCCATGTTTCCTAGACTGGTCTTGAACTCCTGGCCTTAAGAAATCCTCCTGCCTCAGCCTCCTAAAGTGCTGAGATTACAGGTATAAGCCATTGTGCCCAGTTTTTGTTTGTTTTTTTTTAAGAGACGGTCTTGCTGTGTTGCCCAGGCTGGTCTCAAACTCCTGGCCTCAAGCAATCCAGCTGCTTCAGTCTCCTGAGTAGCTGAGTTTATAGGCATGAGCACCATGCCTGTCCTGGGTCCTGTTTTAAATATACTACTTTATCTTATGCCCCCAATATTCCTAAGAGGGAGTTAATGTTATTTTTACCCCATTTAACAGACCAGTAATTGAGAATCTTAGAGGTTAAGAAGCTGGGACTCAAATCCAAGTCTCTTTTATTTTAAAGCCTGAATATTTGATAACTACATTAAACTGCTCTTGAGGAAATCATAGTCCAGTTAGGAATATATGAGGTTAAGTATAAGACTCCTGTTTTCTTCCTATTCCCCACAGGCCCTAGCCATTTAAATAATTGTGGATTATTTAGCTAGGAAGTAGATAAATGTATGAAAGACCTGCGAATTATTATTTTTCTTTTTTTCCATCTGTCAATACTTTTTAAGGAAGATAAGGAAAGCAACATGGTGTAAGGAAAGCAACGTGGTGTAGGGAAAGGAACACGGGCTTTAGAATCACAGACTTAATTCTGAGTCCCAGCCTGCCACCATGTGCTAGCTGAATGACCATGGGCATGTTATTGACTCTTTAATAACAATTACAACAACAATAATAGAAGCAACTACCATTTGTTTAGGGCCAGGTACTTACTAAAATGCTAAGCATTGCAATGCATTATCTCATTTAATACCCCCATTAACACTGTAGAAAATGCTATAAAATAAATGAGTAAAATAAAGCTTAAAGAGGTTAAATAAGTTGCTTGAACTAATAAAATAACTAAATGATAAAGTCAGAATTCAAGCCCATTTCTGCCTGTTGCAAATCTCACGTATTTCCACTATATTATTAATTATATATATATATATTTTTTCCTTTGAGAGGGAGTCTTGCTCTGTCTCCAGGGTAGAGTACAGTGGCACAGTCTCAGCTCACTGCAACCTTCGCCTCCTGGGTTCAAGCGATTCCCCTGCCTCAGCCTCCCGAGTAGCTGGGACTACAGTCACGTGCCACCACACCTGGCTAATTTTTTGTATTTTAGTAGAGACAGGGTTTCTCCACGTTGGCCAGGATGGTCTTGATCTCCTGACCTCGTGATCCGCCCACCTCAGCCTCCCAAAGTGCTGGGATTACAGGCATGAGCCAGGCGTGCCTGGCCTAATATATCATCTTTCACAATGTCATACCGTTCCATGATCTTTAAAGTGAGAGCAATGATACCCATCACAGAGTTGTTTTGAGAATTAAATTAGTTCTTCAGAACATGGTAGATTATAGGTACATACCAAGTTCCCCACTGAAAACTATTAAAGAGGAAGAATACATAGGTTAAGGACTCAGTGTGAAATAGAAACTTAGAGAGGGAACTGGAACACAGAAGTTAACTTTGATCTTGAGAGTATTTGCCAAAATGTTAACTTTTAATATTGATTTCAGTGGTCTCAAGGGGCTTGGAAGGAGATGGTTAAAGAACAAACTTGTCCAAGTTGGGAAGTAGGGAAGACACCACAAAGCTGGAGTCTGTCCCATGGCTATATTTTAAAAATGAGTCACACTCATGACCCAGCATATAATTTTTTTCTTTTTCTTCTTCTTCTTTTTTTTTTTTTTTTAGACAGAGTCTTGCTCTGTCACGCAGGCTGGAGGGTGGTGACGCAATCTCAGGTCACTGCATCCTCTGCCTCCTGGATTCAAACAATTCTTGTGCCTCAGCCTCTCAAGTAGCTGGGATTACAGGGGTGCACCACCACACCCAGTTAATTTTTGTATTTTTATTGCAGACGGAATTTTGCCATGTTGGTCAGACTGGTCTCAAAACTCCTGGCCTCAAGTGATTTGCCCACTTTGGCCTCCCAAAGTGCTGGGACTACAGGTGTGAGCCACTGCACCCACTTGTTCTTATATATATAGTATACTTCAAATGTGATCTATGTAGGTTAAAAAAAAGGAGGGGGAAAATACACATGGCTACATTAATCAAAAGAAAGCTGGATTACACCTGTAATCCTAGCACTTTGAGGGGCTGAGGTGGGAGGATTGCTTGAGGCCAGGAGTTCAAGACCAGCCTGAGCAACATAGGGAGAACTCATCTCTACAAAAATAAAAACAAAAAATTAGCCAGGTACGGTAGTGCACGTCTGTAGTCCCAGCTATGCGGGAGGATCACTTGAGCCCAGGAGTTTGAGGTTATGGTGAGCTATGATGGCACCGCTGCACTCCAGCCTAGGTAACAGAGTAAGACCCTGTATCCAGACAAAAAAAGAAGCTGGAATGGAAAAAAGAGAAAGTAGGAATGGCTATATAAATATCAGATAAAGTAGACTTTAGAGCAAAGAAGATTACAAGATGGTGAGACACATTACGTAATAATAAAAGGGTCAGTCCACCAAGAAGACATAGCAATGCTAAACATGTATACACCAAAAAACAGACATACAGTTTCTTAAAAACATACATGTGAACATACACTTACCACATGAGCCAAGAATTATACCCCTAGACATTTATCCCAGAGAAATACAAATGTACACACAAAAAACCTATTTACAGATGTTCATGAAAGCTTTATTTGTAAAAGCCAAAAACTAAAAACAACCAAAATGTCCTTCAATAGGAGAATGCTTAAATAAACTAGTATAGCCTTACCATAGAATACGACTAAGCAGTTAAAAGGTATGAACTATTGATACATGCAACAAGTTAGATGGACAAGGGCATTATGTTGAGTGAAAAGAAGCCAATTTTAAAATGTCATATACTATGATTCCAAGTATATAACAATGAAATGACAAAATTAAGTAGACAGAGAATAGATTAATAGTTGCTAGGGTTAAGAAGGTTAGGTAGCAAGAAGGAGATTTTTGTCCTGATGGAATAACTCCATACCCTGTTTTTTTGTGATAGTTTCATGAATCTACACACACATTGTATTAATGTCAGTCTCCAGTTTTTTTCTTTTTTTTTGAGACGGAGTCTCGTTCTGTTGCCCAGTCTGGAGTGCAGTGGGACAATCTTAGCTCACTGCAGGCTCCACCTGCCGAGTTCATGCCATTTTCCTGCCTTGGCCTCTGGAGTTGCTGGGACTACAGGTGCCCGCCACCACACCTGGCTATTTTTTTTTTTTTTTTGTATTTTTAGTAGAGACAGGGTTTCACCTTGTTAGCCAGGATGGTCTCGACCTCCTGACCTCATGATCCGCCCACCTCAGCCTCCCAAAGTCCTGGGATTACAGGCATAAGCCACCGTGCCTGGCCATCAGTCTCCAGATTTTGATATTGTATTTCAGTGACAGAGATGTAACCGTTGTAGGAAATTGCATAAAAAGTACACTTGGCCGGGCGCGGTGGCTCAAGCCTGTAATCCCAGCACTTTGGGAGGCCGAGACGGGCGGATCACGAGGTCAGGAGATCGAGACCATCCTGGCTAACACGGTGAAACCCTGTCTCTACTAAAAATACAAAAAACTAGCTGGGCGAGGTGGCGGGCGCCTGTAGTCCCAGCTACTCCGGAGGCTGAGGCAAGAGAATGGCATAAACCCGGGAGGCGGAGCTTGCAGTGAGCTGAGATCCGGCCACTGCACTCCAGCTTGGGCGACAGAGCAAGACTCCGTCTCAAAAAAAAAAAAAAAAAAAAAAAGTACACTTGACTTCTCGGTGCTATCTTTGCAACTTCCAATAACTCCAGAATTATTTTAAAATAAAAAGCTTTTTAAATGAACCACATGTAACCAACACATCCTCACCTCCTATCGCCATCCCCATGTTTACTAGGAAAACTGCGTAATGGAAGGGGGAAAACCTAGAAATTTCCTCTCCCCCAAATGTATAACTATAAATACCACTCACATGGATTTGCTATCCAGAGTAACACTGAGTAGACTGCAAAACTTCAAGCTGAGAATTTAGTTTAAAACAGATTCTAGCTTAGTAACATCCCAAGATTTGATCCTGACAAAATCAAATGCAAATTATTTATATAGAAACCCAACTTCATCTAAGGCCTCAAAGAATATAACCAGATAAAGTTTCAATGAAATTGAATGGATTACAATAAAAAGATCACAAATCATTAATATATTTAACATACATATCTAATATAATTAAATATAATAACTGAAATTAATTCAATGGGCTAAAGTTTAGAAGCACTTAAGATCCCACAGATTAAAATCAACCAAATATCAATTCAAAGATCACCAAACACATAAGGAAACAAACCATTAATAGTGAAAGATAACAGAAACAACAAACATATTATGCCTCCCAAGGACTTCAGATTTTTAGGTATAGAATAAAAAAAGTATGTAACTTGTTTAAAGAAGTAAAAGGTAGAATTAAAAATGAGCAATAGACTATTTAGAGGGACTAGGTACATTTAAAGGAGAATCAGAATCTTTAAAAATGAAAAAAGTAATTGCTAACATTTAAAATTCATTGGCTAGGCAGGGCACGATGGCTCACACCTGTAATCCCAGTACTTTGGGAAGCTGAGGCAGGTGGATCACCTGAGATCAGGAATTTGAGACCAGCCTGGCCAACATGGTGAAACCCCATCTCTACTAAAAATACAAAAAATTAGCCAGGTGTGGTAGTGGGTGCCTGTAATCCCAGCTACTCGGGAGGCTGAGGCAGAAGAATCACTTGAACCCAGGAGGCAGAGGTTGTAGTGAGCCAAGATTGCACCTTTGCACTCCAGCGTGGGTAACAAGAGCAAGACTCTGTCTCAAAAACAAACAAACAAACAAAAAAAAACCTCACTGGATAAACTAGATATTGTATTAGACACAGCTAAAGAGAGGATTTGTGAACCAGAAGATATAGCTGAAGGAACTTCCTAGACTGTAGCACAGAGGGAAAAAAAGAGAAAATCATGAAATAAGGTATAAGAAAGATAGAATGAGAAAATCTAATAGACATCTAATGAGAGTGCCAGAGAGGAAGGAATAAAGGGGATAGAGGAGAGGCAATATTCAATGGATTTGGGTTGAAATTTCTTAAAAACTGATGAAAGACATGAATCCAGATAAAATATTAATAAGCACAATATTAGCCAAAACAAAACACAATCCCCTTTCATACATTATACTGAAGTTGAACAACAACAACAAAAAAAGAAGATCTGAAATGTAACCAGAGATAAAAGCAAAATCCTTATAATAGAATTACAGATTAGTTTTCAGAAAACTTCTCAATAGCAATAATGGAAGCCAAAAGACACACTCTCCTGT
This sequence comes from Piliocolobus tephrosceles, assembly GCF_002776525.5. Classification (NCBI taxonomy): domain Eukaryota; kingdom Metazoa; phylum Chordata; class Mammalia; order Primates; family Cercopithecidae; genus Piliocolobus; species Piliocolobus tephrosceles. The sequence continues at coordinate 48,063,598 of NC_045443.1, forward strand.
TGCCATGTGAAGATGTGCTTGTCTCCCCTTTGCCTTCTGCCATGATTGTAGGTTTCTTGAGGCCTACTCTCAAGAAACATGGCTTGAGTACAGACTGCAGAATTGATTATTCAGATTATCATGGTGGATGGGAGGCAGAACTAGATTGCAGCTCCAATGTGGAGCTTCTGTACAGACTGCAGGGCTGATTATTCAGATCATCATGGCAGACGGGAGGCAGAACTAGATTGCAGCTCTAACTTGGATGGACAGAGCAGCATGTGGAGGCTGGCATCATTAATTTTAGCTCCAGAATGACTACAGGAATAAACCAAGAATCCCAAGACAACCACAGACGCCTCTGAAGGAAGCAGACTGCTCCTGCAGGACCTGGGAGACACCTCAAATACTCTGAGAGGTGGGTAGCCTGGGGCAAGTTCTTAGCCCTGCTCACCCACTGTCTGGAAACAGACTTGGTGCTGTTGAGGGGCATGGTGGGAGTAAGACTGGCCCTTCGGACTGTGTGGGAGCTGGATGAGTCCTGTGATTGCCGGCTTCCCCCTACTTCCCAGACAACCTGCATGACTCAGCAGAGGCAGCCATAATCACTCTCAGTATACAACTCCATTGACCTGGGAATCTCACCCCCATCCCCCACAGCGGCCTCAGGAAGACCCACCCAAGGAGAATCTGAGCTCAGATATGCCTAGCCCTGCCCCATCTGATGGTCCTTCCCTACCCACCCTGGTTGCTGAAGACAAAGGGCATATACTTTTGGGCGTTCTAGGGCCCTGCCCACAACTTGTTCCTCTCTATAATACCACAGCTGATGCTCTCTGGAAAGCACCACCTCCCAGCAGGAGGTCAACCAGCAAAAAAATAGGACATTAAACCACCAAAGCTAAGAACCTTTACAGAGTCTATTTCAACTCCCTGCCATCTCCACTGGAACAGGTGCTGGTACTCATGGCTGAGAGACCCATAGATGGTTCACATCACGGGACTCTGTGCAGACAGCCCCCAGTACCAGCCCAGAGCCTGGTAGACTAGGCTAGGTGGCTAGACCCAGAAGAAAGATAACAATCACTGCAGCTCGGTTCTCAGGAAGCCACATCCATAGGAAAGGGTGGGCGAGAGTACTACATCAAAGGAACACTCAATGGGATAAAAGAATGTAAACAACAGCCTTCAGCCCTAGACTTTCCCTCTGACAGAGCCTACCCAAATAAGAAGGAACCTTGGATTTCCTTGCATTGGGCTTCGCCTTTCTCTGATGCCTCCCAGATTAGCTTAATAACTAACTTCCTGAATTATTTTACTCCAGCCTGGGCAACAAAGTGAGACTTCATCACAAAAGAAAAAGAAAAAAGAAAAGAAAAAAAAAGACAAAGAGGAACATTCTATAATGGTAAAAGGCCTTGTCCAACAGGAAAATATCACAATCTTAAACATATATGCACCTAACACTGGAGTTCCCACATTTATAAAACAATTACTAATAGACCTAAGAAATGAGATAAACAGCAACAGTGGACCTCAATATTCCACTGACAGCACTAGACAAGTCATCAAGACAGAAAGTCAACAAAGAAACAATGGATTTAAACTATGCCTTGGAACAAATAGACTTAACAGACAGATACAGAACATAGCATCCAACAACTGCAGAATACACATTATATTCAACACTGCATGGAACTTTCTCCAAAATAGACCATCTGATAGGCCACATAATGAGCCTCAATAAATTTAAGAAAATTGAAATTATATCAAGAACTCTCTTGGACCACAGTGGAATAAAACTGGAAATCAGCTCCAAAAGGAACTTTCAAAACCATGAAAATATATGGAAATTAAATAACTTGCTCCTGAATAATCACTGGGTCAAAAACAAAATCAAGATGGAAATTTAAAAAGTCTTCAAACTGAATGACAATAATGATGCAACCTATCAAAACCTCTGAAATACAGCAAAGGTGGTTCTAAGAGGAAAGTTCATAACCCTAAATGCCTACATCAAAAAGACTGAAAGGACACAAACTGACATTCTAAGGTCATACCTCAAGGAACTAGAGAAACAAGAAAAAAAAAAAAAAACCCAAATCCAGCAGAAGAAAGGAAATAACCAAGGTCAGAGCAGAACTAAATGAAATTGAAACAAAAAGAATACAAAAGATAAATGAAACAAAAAGTTGGTTCATTGAAAACATAAATAAAATTGATAGGCCATTAGCAAGATTAACCAAGAAAAGAAGAGAGAAAATCCAAATAACCTCAATAAGAAACGTAAGAGGAGATATTACAACTGACACCACAGAAATATAAAAGATCATTCAGTGCTACCATGAACACCTTTACACACATAAACTAGAAAACCTAGAAGAGGTGGATAAATTCCTGGAAAAATACAACCCTCCTAGCTTAAACCAAGAAGAAATAGATACCCTGAACAGACCAATAACAAGCAGCCAGATTAAAATGGTAATTTAAAAATTACCAACCATAAAAATCCAAGATCAGATGGATTCACGGCAGAATTCTACCAGACATTCAAAGAAAAATTGCTACCAATCCTTTTGACACTATTCCACAAGATAAAGAGAGAGCCCTCCCTAATTCTTTCTATGAAGCCAGCATCACCCTAATACCAAAACCAGGAAAGGACATAACCAAAAAAGAAAACTACAGACCACTATTCCTGATTAACATAGATGCTAAAACCCTTAACAAAATACTAGCTAACAAAATCCAACAACATATCCAAAAGACAATCCACCTGCTGGACACAGTGGCTCACACCTGTAATCGCAGTACTTTGGGAGGCCAAGGTGGGCAGATCACCTGAGGTCAGGAGTTTGAGACCAGCCTGGCTAACTTGGTGAAACCCTGTCTCTACTAAAATTAGAAAACTTAGCTGGGCATGGTGGCAGGCACCTGTAGTCCCAGCTACTTGGGAGGCAGAGGCAGGAGAACTGCTTGAACCCAGGAGGCAGAGGTTGCAGTGAGCTGAGATCGTGCCACTGCACTCCAGCCTGGGTGACAGAGGGAGACTCCCAGCTACTCAGGGCGCTAAGGCAGGAGAATCGCTTGAACCCAGGAGGCGGAGGTTGCAGTGAGCCAAGATTGTGCCACTGCACTGCAGCCTGGGCGACAGAGGGAGATTCCATCTCAAAAAAAAAAAAAAGATAATCCATCATGATCAAGTGGGTTTCACACCAGGGATGCAGGGATGGTTTAACATACACAAGTCAATAAATGTGATACACTACATGCACAGAATTAAAAACAAAAATCACATGATCTTCTCAATAGATGCAGAAAAGGCATTTGGCAAAATCCAGCATCCCTTTATGATTAAAACTCTCAGCAAAATCAGCATACAAGGGATATACCTCAATGTAATAAAAGCCATCTATGACAAACCCACAACCAACACAATACTGAATGGGGAAAAGTTGAAAGCATTCCCTCTGAGAACTGGAACAAGACAAGGATGCCCACTCTCACCTCTCCTCTTCAACATAGTACTGGAAGTCCTAGCCTGAGCAATCAGACAAGAGAAAAAAATAAAGAGCCTCCAAATCAGTACAGAGGAAGTCAAAGTGTCACTGTTTGCTGACAATATGATCATTTTGAAAACCCTAAAGACTCCTCCAGAAAGCTCCTAGAACTGATAAAAGAATACAGCAAGGCCGGGCATGGTGGCTCACGCCTGTAATTCCAGTACTTTAGGAGGCCGAGGCAGGCAGATCATGAGGTCAGGAGATTGAGACCATCCTGGCTAACATGGTGAAACCCCGTCTCCGCTAAAAAATACAAAAAATTAGCCGGGCATGGTGGCAGGTGCCTGTAGTCCCAGCTACTCGGGAGGCTGAGGCAGGAGAATGGTGTGAGCCCAGGAGGCAGAGATTGCAGTGAGCCGAGATTGTGTCACTGAGCTCCAGCCTGGGCGACAGAATGAGACTCCCTCTCAAAAAACAAAAAACAAAACAAAACAAAAAAATTCAGCAAAGTTTCCGGATGCAAGATTAATGTACACAAATCAGTAGCTCTCCTATATACTAACAGCAGAGAATCAAATCAAGAACTCAACCCTTTTTATGATAGTTGCAAAAAAATGAAATACTTAGGAATATACCTAACAAAGGAGGCAAAAGACCTCTACAGGGAAAACTACAAAACACTACTCAAAGAAATCATAGATGACACAAACAAATGGAAACACATCCCATGCTTATGGATGGGTAGAGTCAATATTGTGAAAATGACCATACAGTCAAAAGCAATCTACAAATTCAATGCAATCCCCATCAAAATACCACCATCATTCTTTACAGAATTATAAAAAACAATTCTAAAATTCATATGGAACCAAAAAAGAGCCCGTATAGCCACAGCAAGACTAAGCAAACAGAACAAATCTGGAGGCATCATACGACCTGATTTCAAACTATGCTATAAATCCATTGTCACCAAAACAGCATGGTACTGGTATAAAAATAGGCACATAGACCAATGGAACAGAATAGAGAACCCAGAAATAAACCCAAATACTTACAACCAACTGATCTTCAACAAAGCCAACAAAAACATAAAATAGGGAAAAGACACCCTTTTCAACAAATGGTGCTGGAATAATTGGCTAGCCACACGTAGGAAAATGAAACTGGATTCTTGTTGCCTGCTTTATACAAAAATCAACTCAAGATGGATTAAGGACTTAAATCTAAGACCTGAAAGTATAAAAATTCTAGAAGACAACACTGGAAAAACCCTTCTAGACATTGGCTTAGGCAAGGATTTCATGACTAAGAACCCAAAAGCAAATGCAATAAAAACAAAGATAAATAGCTGGGACTTAATTAAAGAGCGTTTGCATGGCAAAAGGAACAGTCAGCAGAGTAAACAGACAACCCACAGGGTGGGAGAAAATCTTCACAATCTATACATCTGACAAAGGACTAATATCCAGAATCTGCCACAAACTCAGACAAATTAGCAAGAAAAAAAAAATCCCATCAAAAAGTGGGTTAAGGACATGAATAGGCAATTCTCAAAAGAAGATATATAAATGGCCAAAGAACATGTAAAAATGCTCAACATCACTAATGATCAGGGAAATGCAAATCAAAACCACAATGCAATACCACCTTACTCCTTCAAGAATGGCCATAGTCAAAAAATTTTAAAAAAAACAAAAACAAAAAACAGTAGATGTTGGCATGGATGCAGTAATCAGGGAATGCTTCCACACTGCTGATGGGAATGTGAACTAGCACAGCCACTATGGAAAACAGTGTGGAGATTCCTTACAGAACTAAAAGTAGAACTGCCATTTGATCCAGCAATCCCACTACTAGGTATCTACCCAGAGGAAAAGAAGTCATGATACAAAAAAGAAACTTGCACGCACATATTTATAGCAGCACAATTAGCAATTGCAGAATCGTGGAACCAACCCAAATGCCCATCAATCAACTAGTGGATAAAGAAACTGTATATATATATACACACACACACACATATATATATATATGAGGGAATACTACTCAGCCATAAAAAGGAATGAATTAACAGCATTCGCAGCGACCTGGATGAGATTGGAGACTATTATTCTAAGTGAAGTAATTCAGGAATGGAAAACCAAACATATATTCTCACTGATATGTGGGAGCTAAGCTATGATGATGCAAAGGCATATGAATGATACAATGGACTTTGGGGATTCAGGGGAAAGGGTGGGAGGGAGGCGAGGGATAAAAGTCTACAAATAGGGTGCAGTGTATACTGCTCAGGTGATGGTTGCACCAAAATCTCACAAATCACCACTAAAGAATTTATTCTTGTAACCAAACACCACCTGTACCCCAATAAGCTGTGGAAAAATAAATAAAATAGAAAAGAAAGTCAAAAGACAATGAAATATCTTCAAAATGCTGAGAGAAAATAACTATGAGCCTACAATTGTATATCCAGCAAAAGTATCATTCAAGAATATCTGTGAGCAAAAAGTGAATTTACTACCAAACAGTCTTTCACCAACGAAGTAAAAGAAATATCAGAAAGAAAGTAAATGATGCTAAAAGGGAGGTATAAGATGTAAGAAGAAACAGAAAAAGACATGGATAATATATAGGTAAATGTAAATAAACAGTGTCTGTACACAACAGTTGTTCTCACTTGGGCATAATTTTGCCCCCAGGGAACATTTGGTAACATATTTGGAGAAAATTTTTGGATGTTAAAACTAGGCAAGGGATAAATTTGCTACTGGTATCTGCCTAACATCCTTCAATGCACAGTATAGTTCTCCCATCTCCCAAACAAAGAATTGTTTGGCCCAAAATGTCAGTAGTGGCAAGACAGAAACCTTGGAATTATTAAAAATAATGTCTAAGTTGTGGGGGGAAGGCAGGTATTTCAGGAGGGGTGATCAGAGTCAAAGTGGTTTCAGTTCCCTGTATTATTCAGGAGAAGTATTTAAATACTGATTAACATTATATTTGTTACACATAAATGGTCAAATTTTAGTAACAATAATAAATTCCTAAAAGGAAAAAAATTACGATAACTGGCTCAAGAAGAAACGAATATCTGAATAGACTTGTAACAAGTACATAAATATAATTAGTAGCCGGGCGCGGTGGCTCAAGCCTATAATCCCAGCACTTTGGGAGGCCGAGGCGGGTGGATCACGAGGGCAGGAGATCGAGACCATCTTGGCTAACATGGTGAAACCCCGTCTCTACTAAAAACACAAAAAAACTGCTGGGCAAGGTGGCGGGCGCCTATAGTCCCAGCTACTGGGAGGCTGAGGCGGGAGAATGGCGTAAACTGCACTCCAGCCTGGGCAACACAGCAAGACTCTGTCTCAAATAAATAAATAAATAAATAAATAAATAAATAAATAAATAAAATTAGCAATTTAAAGTCTTCCCATTTAAAAAAAACCCAAGCCCAGTTGACTTCACAGGTGAATTATATAAAATATTTAAGGAAGAGATAGTTCTAATATTACACACTCAGAAAATAGAGGAGAAGGGAGTATTTCCCAGGTAGTTATGTAAGCCTAGTATTATTATCGTGACACCAAACCAAAGACATTACAAGAAAACTACAGAGAAACAGCTTTCATGAATATAGACTCAAAAATCATCAACAAAATGTTAGCAAACTGAATACAGCAACATATAAAAAAGGATTATGTACACTACCTAGTGGAATTTCTTCCAAAAATGCAAGGTTGGTTTTACATCTGAAAATCAATAAAATAAAGCCTATATTAAAAAAGATAAAAATGACAAGATCACTGCGAATGATGTGGAAAATGTATTTGATAAACTCCAACACCAGTCTAAGTTTAAAAATTCTCAAAAGAAATCGCAATAAGAAGTCCTAGCCATAGCAATCAGGCAAGAGAAAGAAATAAAAGGTACCCAAATAGGAAAAGAAGCCAAACTATCTGTCTTCACTGATAGTATGATTCTAGAAAACCCTAAAGACTCCACCTAAAGGTTCCTGGAACTGATAAATGACTTCAGTAAAGTTCCAGGATACAAAATAAATGTACGAAAATCAGTAGCATTTCTATACATCAATAACATTCAAGTTGAGAGCCAAATCAAGAATGCGGTATCATTTACAATAACCACACATGCCAAACAAAAAACAAAAAACAAACAAGCAACAACAACAACAACAAAAAAAAAACCTCATAGGAATACATCTAACCAAGGAGGCGAAAGATCTCTCTAAGAAGAACTGCAAAACACTGCTGAAAGAAATCATAGATGACACAGAAAAATGGGAATACATTCCATGTTCATAGGAAAAATCAATATCATTAAAACGTCCATACTGCCCAAATCAATCTGTAGATTCAGTGATATTCCTATCAAGCTACCAATGTCATTTTTTCACAGGACTAGAAAAAACTATTCTAAAATGTATATGGAAACCAAAAAGAGCCCAAATAGCCAAGGCAATCTTAAGCAAAAAGAACAAAGCTGGAAACATCACATTACCCAACTTTAAACTATACTATAAGACTACAGTAACACTGGGCATGGTGACTCTTGCCTATAATCCCAACACTTTGGGAGGCCGAGGTGGGCAGATCACTTGTGGTCAGGAGTTTGAGACCAGCCTGGCCAATATGGTTCCAACCCCATCTCTAAAAATACAAAAATTAGCAGGGCATGGTGGTGCACAGCTCCAATCCCAGCTACTTGGGAGGCTGAGGCAGGAGAATCGCTTGAACCTGGGAGGGGAGGTTGCAGTGAGCTGAGATCATGCCACTGTATTTGAGCCTGGGCGACAGAGCAAGACTCCATCTCAAAAAAAAAAAGACTACAGTAACTAAAACAGCATCGTATTGTTACAAAAACAGACACATAGACCAATAGAACAGAATAGACATCCCAGAAATAAAGCCACACACCATCTGATCTTTAACAAAGTCAATGGGGAAAGAACTCCCTGTACAATAAATGGTGCTGGGATAGCTGGCTAGCCATATGCAGAAGAATGAAACCAGACCTCTATCCTATCACCATATGCAAAAATTAACTCAAAATGGGTTAAAGATTCAAACGTAAGACCTCAAGCTATAAGAATCCTAGAAGAAAACCCAAGAAATGCCATTCTGGACATTGACCTTGGGAAAGAGTTTATGACTAGGTCCTCAAAAGCAACTGCAACAAAAATAAAAATTGACAAGTGGGAACTAATTAAACTGAAAATTTTCTGCACAGCAATAGAAACTATCAACAGAGAAAACAGACAACCTACAGAATGAGAGAAAATACTTGCAAGCTATGTATCCTACAAAGGTCTAATATCCGGAATCTGTAAGGAACTTAAACAATTGAACAGGCCAAAAACCAATTAATCCCATTAAAAAATGGGCAAAAGACATGAACGGATACTTCTCAAAAGACATACAAGCAGCCAACAACATATGAAAAAATGTTCAACATCACTAATCATCAGAGAAATGCAAATCAAAACCACAATGAGATACTATCTCACACCAGTCAGAATGGCTGTTGTTAAAAAGCCAAAAACACATGCTGCCAAGGCTTCCGAGAGAAAGGAATGCTTACACACTACTGGTGGGAATAGAAATTAGTTCCGCCTCTGTGGAAAGCAGTTTGGAGATTTCTCAAAGAATTTAAACCAGAATCACCACTGGACCCAGCAATCCTATTACTGTGTATATATCCAAAGGAATATAAATCATTCTACCAAGAAGACGCATGCACTCCTGTGTTCATCGCAGCACTATTTGCAATAGCAAAGACATGGAATCAACCAAGGTGCCCATCAACAATAGACTGGATAAAGAAAGTGTGGTACATATGCACCATAGAATACTATACAGCCATAAAAAAAAGCAGAATCATGTCCTTTGCAGCAGCGTGAATGGAGTTGGAAGCCATTATCCTAAGTGAATTAACACAGGAACAGAAAACCAAATACTGCACGTTCTCACTTACAAGTGGGAGGTAAATAGTGGGTACTCATGAACATAAAGGTGGTCACAAAAGACACCAGGGACTACTAGAAGAGGATGGGAGGGAGGGGGCCAAGGGCCAAAAAACTAATCTGGGGGTACTATGCTCAGTATATGTATTCAATTATGCCCTGGGTGACAAGATCAATAGTACCCAAAATCTCAGTATCAGGCATATATCTAGGTAACACGTATCTCCTGAATCTAAAATAAAAGTTGAAATTATTTTTTTAAAAACAGAAATAGCAATAGAAGGAAGCTTAAACTGATGAAGAGCATCTATAAAGAATAAGCTAACCATCCTACTTAATGGTAAAATAATGAACGCTTTCCCTGTAAAATCAGGAACACAGCAAGGATTTTAGCCAGTGCAAGAGGCAAGAAAAAGACATTAAAGGCACACAAATTGGAAATCAAAAAGGGAAACTTTATTCACAGATGACATGATTCTGTAAATGTAGAAATGCTTAAGGAATCTACAAAACAATCTAGTAAAACAAGTTCATTGAGGTTACAGGAAAAATCAGTCATACATCTATACTCACAATAAACTATCTGAAAACAAAATTTAAGAACACAATTCTATTCATAATAGCATTTATTTATTTATTTTTATTTTTTGAGACAGAGTCTCACTCTTTCACCCAGGCTGGAGTGCAATGGTGCAATCTCAGCTCAGTGCAATCTCCACCTCCCAGGTTTAAGTGATTCTCATGCCTCAGCCTCCCGAGTAGCTGGGATTACAGGTATGCGCCACCATGCCCGGCTAAGTTTTGTATTTTTAGTAGAGAGGGGATTTCACCATATTGGCCAGGCTGGTCTCAAACTCCTGGCCTCAAATGATCCGCCTGCCTCAGCCTCCCAAAGTGCTGGGATTACAGACATTAGCCACCGCACCCAGCTGATAATAGCATTTAAAATAATGAATAATTAGGAACAGATTTAACAAAAGATGTATAAGATTTGTACAATGAAAACTACAAAAACGTTACTTAGAGAAATTAAAGAAGACCTAAAATAAATGGAGACTCATACTACATTCATGGGTGAGAAGGCTCAATGTTGTTAATAAGGCAATTATTCACAGATTGGCCTATAAAATGCCAGTTGGATTTTTCATGCAAACTAACAAGCCAATCCTAAAATGTATATGGAAAGGCAAGGGATCTAGAATAGCCAAAATTGTTTTGGGGAAAAAAAAAAACCGAAGGAGTTACACTATCTGATTTCAAAACATATTATATAACTACAGCAATAACACATTGGTGTAAAGACAGACCTGTAGAGGCTGGGAGTGGTGGTTCATGCCTGTAATCCCAGCATTTTGGGAGACCAAGGCAGGAGAATCGCCTGAGCCCAGGAATTTAAAGACCAGCCTATGCAATACGGTGAGCCCCGATCTCTGCAAAAATAAAAATAAACCAGGTGTGGTGGTGTGCAGCCACAGTCCCAGCTACTTGGAGGGTTGAGGCAGGAAGATCACTTGAGCCCAAGAGTTTGAGGCTTCAGTGAGTCGTGATCATGCCACTGCACTCCAGTCTTGGGTAACACGAGACCATCTCTAAAAAAAACGTAATGTTTAAAAGATGGACTGTAGATTAATGGAACACAACACAGAGGGGAAAAAAACCTCTTGTATTTATGGCCAATTGATTTTCACAACAGTGCCAAGACAATATGATGGAAAACAATCTTTTCAACAAACTATGCTAGGACAACCGGATATCCTTACGCCACCAAAAAAAAAAAAAACCTCGGAGTTTTGCTCCATACTGTATTAAATAGTGGTACAATCTGAACGTTTGTGTCCATCCAAAATTCATATGTTGAAATCCTAACTCCCAAGGTGATGCTATTAGGAGGTAGGGCCTTATGAGAGGGCAGAGCTCTCATCAGCGAGATTGGCGCCCTTATAAAAGAGGTGCCAAAGAACTGCCTTGCCCTTCCATCACGTAAGGATACAGCTGGAAGTCACAATTTATGAACCAGAAAATGGCCCTAATCAGACACCGATTCTGCCAGTGCCTTGATCTTCAATTTCAGCATCCAGAACTGTGAGAAATAAATTCCTGTTGTTTATTAAGCAACTGTTTATAAGCAGTCTATGATATGTTTTAGGAGCACAAAGAGACTTAGAGAAATAATTAACTCAAAAGGATCACAGACCTAAGTATAAGAGCTACAGTGGTAAGACTTCTAGAGAAAAAGCAAAGAGAAAAGTCTTTGAGTCGTTGGGTTAGGCAGTGATTTCTTACGACACTAAAAGCACAACCATTAATAAAAATAAAAATGATAAATTGGACTTCATCAAAATTTAAACATATATCCTCTTCAAAAGCTACCATTAAGAAAATCAATGGAAAAAGAGCTGCAAATATCTCCAGCAGTGTATAAAACATGATAATACATCATAACCAACTGGCTTTTTGCCAGGAATGTAAATGCTAATTTGACATATTATTATCATTCTGAAAACCCTTTCCTTATTAAGTTTTTGTTGCATGCATTTTCATTTCAATATGAAATTAATAATTTTATTGGACTCCCTGAACCAAAATGATGTAAAGTAAAATATGTGGTTTATTAAGAAGGGTCAGACTAGAAAATAAGGTTGGAAGTAGTCGTGTGAATTGTTATCATTAACGAGAATTTGTAAAGAAAAATTTGTTTTAAGGCTAGGCAAAGTGGCTAACGCCTGTAATCCCTAAACTATGGGAGTCTGAGGCAGGTGGATCGCTTGAGCTCAGGAGTTTGAGACCAGCCTGGGCAACATGGTAAAACTCCGTCTCTAAAAAAATACCAAAAAATGAGCAGGGCATGGTGGCATAGGCCTGTAGTCCCGGCTACTCAGGAGACTGAAGTGGGAGGATCGTTTGAGGCCCATGAGGTTGAGCTGTGATTGTGTCACTGCACTCCAGCCTGAGCAACAAAACAAGAGCCTGCGTCAAAAAAATAAAAAATAAGTTGGATAAAGATTTGAAAAGGTAAGTCACCATAGTGTTTGCAGAAACAAAAAAGATTTGAAAACATGTTTCACCAAGGTAGATATACAAATGGCTAATAGTACATGAAAAACTGTTAACACTGGCTGGGTACAGTGGCTCACACCTGTAATCTCAGTGCTTTGGGAGGCCAAGGTGAAAGGATCACTTGCAGCCAGGAGTTTGAGACCAGCCTGAACAACAAAGCAAGATCTCGTTGCTATAAAAATTAGCTAGGGGCCGGGCGCGGTGGCTCACGCCTGTAATCCCAGCACTTTGGGAGGCCGAGACGGGCGGATCACGAGGTCGGGAGATCGAGACCATCCTGGCTTACATGGTGAAACCCCATCTCTACTAAAAAATACAAAAAAACTAGCCGGGCGAGGTGGCCGGCGCCTGTAGTCCCAGCTACTCGGGAGGCTGAGGCAGGAGAATGGCGTGAACCCGGGAGGCGGAGCTTGCAGTGAGCTGAGATCCGACCACTGCACTCCAGCCTGGGCGACAGAGCGAGACTCCGTCTCAAAAAAAAAAAAAATAATAATAATAATAATAATAATTAGCTAGGCACAGTGGTACGTGCCTGTAGTCCCAGCTACTTGAGAGGCTAACACAGGAGGGTCACTTGAGCCTAGGAGCTCAAGGCTGCAGTGAGCTATGATCACTGTACTGCACTCCAGCATGGGTGACACAGCAAGACCTCATTTCAAATATATATTTATGTTAATATCCTTGAAACCTCAATGAGATGCCACTATGCAACTACTAGAATGATTATAATCCAAAAGACTAACAAATCAAGTGTTAGCAAGGATGTGGAGAAACTGGAACCCTTATACATTGCTGAGGAGAATGTAAAATGGTAAAGCCACTTAGGAAAACAGTTTGACAGTTCCTTGAAAAGTTAAATATGCACTTACTGTGTTAAGCATAGTTACCATATGACCTAGCAATTCCATTCCTGGATATCTACCAAAGACAAATGAAAACATGTCCACACAAAAACTTAAGAATGCTCATCATAGGCCAGGTGCGGTGGCTCAAGCCTGTAATCTCAGCACTTTGGGAGGCCAAGACGGGCAGATCACAAGGTCAGGAGATCGAGACCATCCTGGCTAACCCAGTAAAACCCCATCTCTACTAAAAAATTACAAAAAACTAGCCGGGCGAGGTGGCGGGCGCCTATAGTCCCAGTTACTCAGGAGGCTGAGGCAGGAGAATGGCGTGAACCCGAAAGGCGGAGCTTGCAGTGAGCTGAGATCCGGCCACTGTACTCCAGTTTGGGTGACAGATCGAGACGCCATCTGAAAAAAAAAAGAATGCTCATCATAGCATAACTAATAACTCACCAAACTGGAAACAATCCAAAGTCCACCAACTAGTGAATGGATATACAAAATATGATATATCTGTTCAACAAAACACTATCCAACAACAAAAAGGAAGAAAACTATCCTGCAAAATAGATGAACCTTGAAAACATTGGTATACGGCTAAATGAAGGAAGCTGTATACAAAAAGACTACAAATATATGATTCCATTTATACAAAATTTCAAGAAAAGGCAAACCTATAGAGACAGAAATCAGTCTTTTTTTTTTTTTTTTTTTGAGACAAGGGTTTTTCTCTTGTTGACCAGGCTGGAGTGCAATGGCGCGATCTCAGCTCACCACAACCTCCTTCTCCCAGGTTCAAGCGATTCTCCTGCCTCAGCCTCCCGAGTAGCTGGGATTACAAGCATGCACCACCATGCCTGGCTAATTTTTTGTATTTTTAGTAGAGACGGGGTTTCTCCATGTTGGTCAGGCTGGTCTCGAACTGCTGACCTCAGGTAATCTGCCCGCCTCAGCCTCCCAAAGTGCTGGGACTATAGGAGTAAGCCACTGTGCCCAGCCAGTCATTTCTTAAAGGTGGGGCTGGCACTGGGAACTGATTACAAGTGAGCATAGGAGGACTCTGTGAGGTGAAGGAAATACTCTAAAATTGGATTGTGGTGCTAGTATAAATTTACCAGAAATCATTCAACTGCATTGGTACATACAATTACATGTTATGTAAATTAAACTCTGATAAAGCTGTAAAAAAATGACAAAAGGGTAAGCTTTTTAACATCACACATTTGGAGAATTCAAAACTACTAAATGACTCATGTCAAAGAGGAAATCATAATAATTTTAAATACTTAGAATTGAACAATAATGTATATGGTACATAGTAAAACTTGACAGCTGCAGATAGAGGTAAAACATAAAATTTAAAGTTTTAGAAATATATATATTTTTAATTTGAGACTGGGTGTGGTGGCTCAGGCCTGTAATCCCAGCACTTTGGGAGGCCGAGATGGGTGGATCACGAGGACAGGAATTCGAGATCAGCCTGGCCAACATGGTGAAACCCCATCTCTACTAAAAATACAAAAAATTAGGTGGGCGTGGTGGCACGAGCCTGTAATCCTAGCTACTTGGGAGGCTGGAGCAGGAGAATCACTTGAACCCGGGAGGTGGAGGTTGCAGTGAGCCAAGATCACGCCACTGCACTCCAGCCTGGGCAACAGGCTGAGATTCCACCTCAAAAAATATATATGTATATAGTTTGAATCATATGGAAGAGCAAATATTTGACCTAGTATTGAAGAATAAAGTCTGAACACTGTGAATTCAAAGTCTAACTTTTTAAAAATTTAAATAAACATTGCAGTGGCCAAGCACAGTGGTTCACACCTGTAATCCCAACACTCTGGGAGGCCAATGTGGGAGAATTGCTTGGGCCCAGGAGTTCAACATCAGCCTGGGCAACAGAGCAAGACCCCATCTCTCTCTAAAAAAAAAAAAAAAAAAAAGAATATTACAGCCAGGCATGGTGGTGCATGTCTGTAGTCTCAGCTACTATGAAGGGGTCTTGAAGGGAGACTAAAAAAAGACAGAACATTCTAAACCCATAGAAAGCAGAAATAAAGAAATAAAGGGAAGCACAGCAATTAATGAATAGAAAATAGAAAAGAGAAAACCAACAAGCCAAAATCCAGTTTTCTGAAAAAACAACAAACCACTGGTAAGACTGACGGCAAAAGGAAAGAAGGCACAAAAACGAATTAATATTATGAACTAACATATAGCACAGTACTTTTTAAAATGTTATATTGTAAATTTTAGTAATTAGACAAAATGAATAAATTCCTTTGTAAACAACCAAAACTGAAATTAACAAATTGACTAAATATGAAAATGGTAACTAGCCCAAAATAATACATTGACTAAATATGAAAATGGTAACTAACCAAAACTGACCAAACAAGAAATGGAAATCTTCTATAGTCCTATAAAGTGTAAAGGAATTGAATTAGTAATTAGGTTTTTTCAAAAATAAAAAACCAGAACTCAGAACAAAAGAGCCCACATTGCCAAGACAATCCTAAGCCAACAGAGCAAAGCTGGAGACATCATGCTACCTGACTTCAAACTATACTACAAGGCTACAGTAACCAAAATAGCATGGTACTGGTACCAAAACAGAGATATAGATCAATGGAACAGAACAGAGCCCTCAAATATAATACTACATATCTACAACCATCTGATCTTTGACAAACCTGACAAAAATAAGAAATGGGGAAAGGATTCCCTATTTAATAAACGGTGCTGGGAAAACTGGCTAGCCGTATTTAGAAAGTTGAAACTGGATCCCTTCCTTACACCTTATACAAAAATTAATTCAAGATGGATTAAAGACTTAAATGTTAGATCTAAAACCATAAAAACCCTAGAAGAAAACCTAGGCAATACCATTCAGGACATAGGCATGGGCAAGGACTTTATGTCTAAAACACCAAAAGCAATGGCAGCAAAAGTCAAAACTGACAAATGGGATCTAATTAAACTAAAGAGCTTCTGCACAGCAAAAGAAACTACCATCAGAGTGAACAGGTAACCTAGAGAATGGGAGAAAATCTTTGCAATCTACTCATCTGACAAAGGGCTAATATCCAGAATCTACGAAGAACTCAAACAAATTTACAAGGAAAAAAAAAAAACCATCAAAAAGTGGGCAAAGGATATAAACAGACACTTCTCAAAAGAAGACATTTATGCAGCCGACACATGAAAAAATGCTCATCATCACTGACCATCAGAGAAATGCAAATCAAAACCACAATGAGATACCATCTCACACCAGTTACAATGGCGATCATTAAAAAGTCAGGAAACAACAGGTGCTGCAGAGGATGTGGAGAAATAGGAAGACTTTTACACTGTTGGTGGGACTGTAACCTAGTTCAACCACTGTGGAAGACAGTGTGGCAATTCCTCAAGGATCTATAACTAGAAATACCATTTGACCCAGCCATCCCATTACTGGGTGTATACTCAAAGGATTATAAGTCATGCTGCTATAAAGACACACACACACGTATGTTTATTGTGGCACTATTCACAATAGCAAAGACTTGGAACCAACCCAAATGTCCATCAATGATAGACTGGATTAAGAACATGTGGCACATATACACCATGGAATACTATGCAGCCATAAAAAGGATGAGTTCATGTCCTTTGTAGGGACATGGATGAAGCTGGAAACTATCACTCAGCAAACTATCACAAGGACAAAAAAACCAAACACCGCATGTTCTCACTCATAGGTGGGAATTGAACAATGAGAACAGTTGGACACAGGAAGGGGAACATCACATACTGGGGCCTGTCATGGGGTGGGGAGAGGGGGGACAGATAGCATTAGGAGATATATCTGATGTAAATGATGAGTTAATGGGTGCAGCACACTAACATGACACATGTGTACATATGTAACAAACCTGCATGTTGTGCACATGTACCCGAGAACTTAAAGTATAATAAAAAAAAAAAAATACCAGAGTAAGATTATTTAAATTCTATACATGTGCTTCCAAAGAATACAAAAGGAAGGAATATACTCCAGCTCAGTGTATGAGAATAATCCTATTATTGATTCCAAAATCAAGTAATCATAGTAAGAGAAAGCCCAATGTTATAAATGCAGGCATTCCAAACAAATTGTTAGTAATAACACACTACATCTATAAAGTATATTATAGATAGAATTGATGGTCAGGTACAATGGCTCACATCTGTCATCTCAGCACTCTGGGAGGCCAAATTAGGAGGCCAGGAGTTCAAGACCAACTTGAGCAACATACTGAGACACTGTTTCTACAAAAAAACTAAAAAATTATCTGAGCATAGTGGTGCACATCTGTAGTCCTAGCTACTCAAGAGGCTGAGGCAGAAGGATCACATGAGCCCAGGAGACTGAGGCTGTGGCAACCTATGATTGTGCCACTACACTAGGCACCAGCCTAGGCAACAGAGCAGGACCCTGGTTCAAAAAAATAATAGAATTAATCATAACCAAATTAGGTTTATCTCAGGAATCCAAGGGTGGTTTAAAATTAGAAGTCAGCCAGCTGTGGTGGTTCACACCTGTAATTCCAACACTTTGAGAGGCCGAGGCAGGAGAATTGCGTGGGCACAGGCGTTCAAGAATGGCCTGGGCAATATAGTAAGACCTCAACTCTACAAAAAATTAAAAAATTAGCTGGCATGGTGGTGCGCGCCTGTAGTCCCAGCTACTTGGAAAGCTGAGGAGGGAGGATTACTTGAACCCGAGAATCAGAGGTTGCAGTGAGTACGTCACTGCACTCCAGCCTGGGTAACATAGCAAGACTCTGTCTCAAAAAATAAATAAATAATAATGAAATAAAATAAAATTAGAAGTCTCAGCTGGGTGCAGTGGCTCATGCTTGCAATCTCAGCCCTTTGGGAGGCCAAGGTGGGAGGATCACTTAAAGCCAGGAGTTTGAGACCAGCCTGGGCAACACAGCAAGACCCTATCCCTACCAAAAATAACAATTAGCTGGGCAT
Organism: Piliocolobus tephrosceles; assembly: GCF_002776525.5. Lineage (NCBI taxonomy): Eukaryota > Metazoa > Chordata > Mammalia > Primates > Cercopithecidae > Piliocolobus > Piliocolobus tephrosceles. The sequence continues at coordinate 48,081,969 of NC_045443.1, forward strand.
GGTGGCACATGCCCGTAGTCCCAGCCACTTGGGAGGTTGAGGCGGAAGGATTGCTTGAACCCAGGAGTTTGAGGTTGCAGTGAGCTAATTGTGCCACTGCACTCTGCGGCCCAGGCAACAGGGAGAGACCCTGTCTCAAAAATAATAATTTAAATAAAATTAGAGGTCTCTTGATGCAATTCATCACAGATTGGTTAAAGGATAAAAAAATGTTATCTGAATAAATGCAGTAGAAGCATTGTTAGAAACTCTTAACAGTCTAGACATAGAAGGGAATTTCCTTAACCTAATTAAGGTTATTGACCTCTAAACTACTGCAAACATCATTACAGTAAAACATTCCTTTAAAGTTAGGTACAATTTCTCCACTTGTATTCAATATTGTAGAAGTCCTACCAAGTGTGTTAATACTAGAAAAAGATGTGCACACAACTTACAAAGGAAATAACAAAATATTCATTAGTCACAGATGATGTAATTAAAATAGGCTCTAAAATCCATTGGAATTAACAGAGTTTAGTAATACAGCCAGTATAGGACCATATACAAAATCTATTCCATTTCCATACACTAGCAGTAATTTTAAAACAGCTTCCCAAAGTGCTGGGATGACACACAAGGATGACTGTAACTAAAAAGTTAGACAATAACAAGCCTTGATGAGGATGTGAAGAGTTTGGAACCCTCATACTTTGCTAGTGGGAATACACAAAGGCACATCTGACCAGGCATGGTGGCTCACACCTGTAATCCTAGTACTTTGGGAGGCCAAGGTGGGTGGATCGCTTGAAGTCAGGAGTTCGAGAACAGCCTGGTCAACATGGTGAAACCGCATCTCTACTAAAACTACAAAAATTAGCTGGGCATAATGGTGAGTGCTCAGGAGTCTGAGGCAGGAGGATCGCTTGAACCTGGGAGGCAGAGTTTGCAGTGAGCCGAGATCACGCCTCTGCACCACAGCCTGGGCGACAGAGCGAGATGCCATCTCAAAAATTAAAAAAAAAAAAAAATTAGCCAGGTGTGGTGTTGCACACCTGTAATCCCAGTTACTTGGGAGGCTGAGGCACAGGAGTGGCTGGAACCCAGGAGGCAGAGGTTGCAGTGAGCCGAGATCACATCACTGCATTCCAGCCTGGGCAATAGATCAAGACCCTGTCTCAAAAACAAACAAACATTTAGGTAAACATTCTTCTACAATCTTCCTAGGCATACATACATATTCATACACATATATATGAATATATTTTTACATAATTATTGAATCAGTCACTTTGGAAAGAAAACTTATAAAATGTTGGTTATAAAACACCAACATTTAAATCACTGTAAAAATGTCTGTGCTCCAAGATAACTTACTGGTATTTTTTAACAGGTAACGTTACAAATATTTTACAAGACGCAGAAGTGCATTATATTTCTCGAGAGATGTGTAATTCTGAGAGGAGTTATGGGGGAATAATTCCCAACACTTCATTTTGTGCAGGTGATGAAGATGGAGCTTTTGATACTTGCAGGGTAAGACCAAGTAATTTTCCTTTAAAATATTTTCTGAAGCCAGAAGGGAACTTGTCAAACAAGGCCTTTGATAATTTTCTGGTGGTCTTAATTATCAGGCCTAAAAATACTAAATTATTTTTTCTCCTTTTTAACTATTTCAACAATCCAAATCCTCTTGGTTCCTGATTCCATGGTTTCTACTATCATTGGGGTCAACCTTAGGCAGAATTTACCTTGAATCCTTTTTTTAAATCATTAACTTTGAGATATAATTCACCTACTTAAAAGTGTACAGCTCTTTTTTTTTTTTTTTTAAATAGTCTCACTTTGTCACCCATGCTGGAGTGCAGTGACACAATCTCTGTTCACTGCAACCTTTGCCTCCCAGGTTCAAGCGATTCTCATTCCTCAGCCTCCTAGGTAACTGGAATGACAGGCGCACATCACCATGCCTGGCTATTTGTTTTCGTATTTTCAGTAAGATGGGGCTTCACCTTGTTGACCAGGCTGGTCCCGAACTCCTGACCTCAAGTGATCTGCCCACCTTGGCCTCCCAAAGTGCTGGGATTACAGGCGTGAGCCACTGCGCCCAGCCTGTTACTGTCTTTTTTATTATAATACATCCTTGTGGGTGTGAAGTGCTATCTCATAGTGGTTTTAATTTGCATTTCCTTAATGACTAACGATGTTGAGCATTTTTGCATGTATTTATTAGCCATTCATATGGCTTCTTTACAGAATGTCTATTTGGATCCCTTCCTCATTTTTAAATTGAGTTGTCTTTTTATCACTGAGTTATAAGCCTTTTTCATATATTCTGATACAAGTCCCTTACCAGATACACAATGTACGAAATTTTTCTCCCATTCTGTAGACTGTTTTTTCACTTTTCTGAGGTTATCATTTGCAGCACAAATGTTAATTTTTTAAAGAAGTACAATTGATCCATTTTTTGTTTTGTCTCATGCTTTTTTACTCTTCCTTTATTCCTCTTTTCTTATTTCCAAATCTACTAGTCCTTCACTCCTGAGTACCCCACGCTCTCACCTTTTCCTACTCATTCTCATTTCTGCAATCTAAAGTTTCTCTTTCCTGTGTCCTTTTCCTTAAAAATCTTGCTGAGTAAAATAGTAAAGAATCCATTCTAATTGGATTGCATTCCTAGGCCAAACATCCTCCTCATCAAAAAATAATTATTCAATGCCTGCCTTGTATAGAGAATTGGAAACAGCTATCTCAGTGTCCTTGTTGTTTTGAGTGCATTAACAGGCCTTAGTAACAGTGTTGGGTGCATTCATAATTTTGTATAGACTATGAAAGTGACCTGTCATTTATAATACTACTGAGAGGCTTTGCCATTTATGCTTATTTTGCTGCACTAGCCATTGTCAACACTTAGAAACTTGTCATCTCTTGCAAGATGCCAGTTTACTCCTCTCCCTGGCAAGCAAACCACACACATGCCTAAAAGAATCCTTCATACATCTTAGAGTTATACTTTCCACACACAATATTAAGCAAGAGAATATTCTAATAATAGACAGTTTTTACAATATTTTGCACACTTCCTAAATTATATTTCCCCTGAGTAATTGTATTTAAAAATCCAAACAATTTGATTTATAGTATTCTGGCTCAAAAGTGGGCAGATGAGATGTTTATCTACCAGCTGTATGGTTCCTCCAAATACCTGGGCAAAACTGAATTCCTCCTGTTTGAGTTGGAAGATTAAGTTCAAAATCTATGATCTTTATCAGTTGGGGGTATATTGAAAACATGTATTTATATAAATGTATGTTTGATATAAATAATTTATTCCAGAATTACTGTTGCTTGAAGAATACTAGAAGTAACAAACACTATTTTGGGACTTTTTTGACAGGGTGACAGTGGTGGACCATTAATGTGCTACTTACCAGAATATAAAAGATTTTTTGTAATGGGAATTACCAGTTACGGACATGGCTGTGGTCGAAGAGGTTTTCCTGGTATCTATATTGGGCCATCCTTCTACCAAAAGTGGCTGACAGAGCACTTCTTCCACGCAAGCACTCAAGGCATACTTACTATAAATATTTTACATGGCCAGATCCTTATAGCTTTATGTTTTGTCATCTTACTAGCAACAACATAAAGACATTCTGAAGGCTTTCATATCTTTATTTTGCATTGTGTCCCTTTCTATGTTCTACATAATGAAAATCATTTATTCTTTTAGCAATTAATTGCCTACATAGAGTTCTCATGTCAACATCTTATGGGCTATAACTATTGTGACAGATATACCACTGTAATTTTGGCACTGAATCACATGCTTCCTTGAAATATCTTGATTATTTTATAATCATAATTCTGTATCTGGAATACTCATAGAGTTTGTACAAAATATTCAGTTAAACATATATTTTATGTGTATAAATGCCAAATAATAGTTTATAATTAAAATGAAAGCTGTTATTTGGTCAATCAAAATTCTTTCCTTCTTAGATTTTATTCTAAAACATGTTTGTATGATTTTTTTTGAATTATAATCTTGGTTCCAATTCTCAAAGTATATTTAGAGAAACAAGTATTTACCTGTTATTTAAATCCTAATTAAAACCATTTATTTAATAAATATCAGCACTTCATTTCCTCTGCCAACAGAGAACTATGGTATACACACCCCCAAATAATTTACTTTTTATTTAGAAATTTATGACTTTTTTCCAGCATTATAACCTACTTTCTAAACTTTATTTTCTTGAAGCCCACGCTAAAATTGTGTATCCCATCAGGCCTCTGAATTAACTGTGAGAAGCAACTAGAAAGCGTGCCAGGTAAAAGAGGGACACCAACCTGGGATAAACTTTGTGATTACTAATGTATAAAATGAATTAAAAGAAACAAAAGAAAATGAGGGCCAGGCATGGTGGCTCTCACCTGTAATCCCAGCACTTTGGGAGGCCGAGGTGGGCAGATCACTTGAGGTCAGGAGTTCAAGACCAGCTTGGCCAACATGGTAAAACCCTGTCTCTACTAATAATGCAAAAATTAGCTAGGTGTGGTGGTACATGCCTGTAATCCCAGCTACTTGGGAGGCTGAGGCACGAGAATTGCTTGAACCTGGGAGGTGGAGGTTGCAGTGAACCGAGATCACGCCATTGCAGCTTGAGCGACAGAACTGGACTCTGTCTCATACACATACAAAAAAAAAAATGAAACAAAAGAAAAGGGTGATTGAATTATATGTACTATTAGTCGACTCTCATTTCCCTTGAACTAAGGAGAATGCATTAGCAAAGGAGAAATAGTTATTTTCTTATCCTTCTTTTTACATTCAACCCATCTAAAACCAAGTGTTCTTTGTAGTTGTTTTGTGTCAACCTAATTTCAGGATTTAAATGAAATTAAGCATGAATATCCCATGTATTAATTTCCTTCATTATTGGTTTGACACTGGGATCATTGTTTATTGGTTTAATATTGGGTTAATATTGTTTAATATTAACATTTAATATTGAGTTAATATTGTTAATATTGGGGTATTGTTTATTGGCTTAATATTGGGGTCATCTATCCCACTCAAGGAATAGATGACTATGCTTTTTATAGACTTAAGCAACACTGATGGAATGTTGGTTGTTTTTTCTTGAAAGAGCTCCTAGCTTATCCATCAACAAGGTCTCATAGATGGTAATGCTTATATAGCAATTAACATGGTGCACCAGTCTTTTCCTATTTATACTACCTGAATATCACTCAGATTCTCTTGATAGCTCTGAATGTTAATAAAAAGAAATTTTTCTAAAAGATACTGCCAGTATTAGAAGAGAAACCTTTGCTTTTCACTTTAAAGGCATCTTCTCATTACTCTTTAGGTTTACATTTCTTATCTATGTATTTGTTTTGGAGGTGGAGTCTCTCCATTGCCCAGGCTAGAGTGCAATGGCATAATCATTGCTCCCTGAAGCTTCAATCTCCTGGGTTCAAGCAACTCTCCCACCCCAGCCTCCTGCTTAATGAGACTACAGGCGCACCCCACCACATCCACCCCAGCCTCCTGCATAGCTGAGACTACAGGCGCACTCCACCACATCCACCCCAGCCTCCTGCATAGCTGAGAATACAGGTGCACCCCACCACATCCAACTGTTTTGTAGTTTTTGTAGAGACAGGGTTTTATCATGTTGCCTAGGCCGGTCTTGAACTCCTGGACTCAAGTGATCTGCCCACCTCAGCCACCCAGAGTACTGGGATTACAGGGGTGAGCCACCACTCCCAGCCTCGGTTTACAATTCTATTCTTTTTTTTTTTTTTTTCCTCCTTTTAATTCTAATCTCATGACAGCTTAGGTTACATTTCTGGTTTTTTTTAATTTATTTTTTAATTTTTATTTATTTATTTTTTATTTTTGAGACGGAGTCTCGCTCTGTCGCCCAGGCTGGAGTGCAGTGGCCGGATCTCAGCTCACTGCAAGCTCCGCCTTTCGGGTTCACGCCGTTCTCCTGCCTCAGCCTCCTGAGTAGCTGGGACTACAGGCGCCCGCCACCTCGCCCGGCTAGTTTTTTGTATTTTTTAGTAGAGACGGGATTTCAACGTGTTAGCCAGGATGGTCTCTATCTCCTGACCTCGTGATCCATCAGTCTCGGCCTCCCAAAGTGCTGGGATTACAGGCTTGAGCCACCACGCCTGGCGGCAAGGTTACATTTCTGATCAGGTGAGACCTGTTATCTGCTATTTATCTTTTTGCCCAGCTTAGTTTACTATGTCAGCCAGCTGGAATCCAATTATAAAGTTTCTCTCTATCACAAGAAACTATCAGAGTGTAAACTTTGGAAATCTAAGATAGACTTTGTTTCAACTTTTGTTTTAATATTGTGTCTTTTTTTTTTTTTTTTTTTTTTTTTATAAGAGGCTCTGTCACTCAGGCTGCCTAGAGTGCTGTGGCATGATCATAGCTCACTCCTGGGCTCAAGCAATCCTCTGGCCTCAGCCTCCCAAGTAGCTAGGACTATAGGGCCCAGACCACCATGCTCAACTAATATTTAAATTTTTCATAGAGATGGAGTCTCACTATATTGACCAGGCTGGTCTTAAACTCCTGGCCTCCAGCCATCCTCCCACCTCAGCCTCCCAAGGTTCTGGAATAACACACGTGCACCAACTTGCCTGGCCTTTGTTTCCATTTTTACTCTGTTATTTAGTATCTATAAAAGTTTAGATGATTATTAATACCATTTACAACATTGTTGTGATGATTACAAAAGTTGAGTATATGATGTTCTTAACATTTGAAAGATGCAGTAACTGGTTTCTATTATTATATTAATATCCCATCCATCATTCACACACTCTTTCTCATTACATAGATCATTATCCTATTGGATGTCTCATATATCATCCCTCAAAATTACTGAAACAAAGGATCCTTTTCTGCTTGTAAATTCACATTTTAAAATATGCTATTTTTTAAAAATAATTTTTATAATTCCCCAAATATGATATCCTTATTATTTAAACTGAGAAAGGGCCAAGCATGGTGGCTCATGCCTATAATCCCAGCACTTTGGGAGGCCAAGGCAAGCAGACAGCTTGCGCCCAGGAGTTTGAGACTCCTGGGTGAAACCTCGTCTCTACAAAAAATGCAAAAATTAGTCAGGCATGGTGGCATGTGCCTATAGTCCTATCTACCTGGGAGGCTGAGGTAGGAGAATTACCTGAGCCCAGGAGGTCAAGGCTGCAGTGAGCCGTGATCACACCACTACGCTCCAGCCTGGGCAATAGAGTGAGAAACTGTCTCAAAAATAAATACATACATACACACATAAATACATAAATAAAATTGAGAAAGCACAGACAAGTAGAAAGAAAATGATCAGCTGAGCGTGGTGGCTCACACCTGTAATCCTTGGGAGGCTGAGGTGGGGGCAGATTGCTTGAGCCCAGGAGTTCGAGACCAGCCTGGGAAACATGGCAAAATCCCATCTCTAGAAAAAGAATGTAAAAATTAGCCGGGTGTGGTGGTATGCCTGTAGTCCCAGTTACTGGGGAGGCGAAGGTGGGAGGAGGCTTGAGCCCAGGAGGTAGACGTTGCAGTGAGCTGGGATCATGCCACTGCACTCCAGCCTGGGTGACAGAGTCAGACCCTGTCTCAGAAAAGAAATGAAAAGAAAATCATCCATAACCCTATTATGTAAAGACAGCTGCCATGAAATCCTACCTTTTTAAGTTAATATAATGGGTATTTTTACAAACTTTTATTAAACATTATTTTACCCCAACTATTTTGAAAAATTTCAAACCTATTGAAAGTTGAAAAATAGTACTATGATTACATGTATATACTTTACCTTTTCCCCCCAAATATTAACATTTTGCCCTGTTTACACTCATGCTCTCTCTCCAAACACAAACACACACAGACTTACACAGACATATTATACACACAGAAACTCACTCTCTTTTGTTTTCTGGTTGAAAAATTTGAAAGTAAATTGCTGGCATCATGTTACTTCATCTCTAATACTTCAGCATGTATCCTGTAAGAACAATAACCTAATCACAACACCATGATTACACCAAATAAATTTAACACAGATTTGTTCTTTTTTTTTTTTTTTTTTGAGACGGAGTCTCGCTGTGTCGCCCAGGCTGGAGTGCAGTGGTGTGATCTCGGCTCACTGCAAGCTCCGTCTCCAGGGTTCATGCCATTCTCCCGCCTCAGCCTCCGAGTAGCTGGGACTACAGGCACCCACCACCACGCCCGGCTAATTTTTTGTATTTTTAGTAGAGACGGGGTTTCACCGTGTTAGCCAGGATGGTCTCGATCTCCTGACCTCGTGATCCGCCCGCCTCGGCCTCCCAAAGTGCTGGGATTACAGGCTTGAGCCACCGCGCCTGGCGAGTCTCGCTCTTTCCCCCAGGCTGGAGTCCAGTGGCGCGATCTTGGCTCACTGCAACCTCCGCTCCTGGGTTCACGCCATTCTCCTGCCTCAGCCTCCTGAGTAACTGGCGTCTGCCACCACGACCGGCTAATTTTGTTTGTATTTTTAGTAGAGATGGGGTTTCACTGTGTTAGCCAGGATGGTCTCGATCTCCTAACCTCGTGATCTGCCCACCTTGGCCTCCCAAAGTGCTGGGATTACAGGCATGAGCCACCACGCCCAGTCAGATTTGCTCTATTTTATAAATTGTACACTCATTTCTTTGGTTTATTAATCTATTGCATAGATATTCCATTATTTTATATTGTTTCATTCTGATTATAAAAGTACAGTATATGTTCACTGTAAAGAAAAAGCACAACTATCACAGAAACTATTTGGGCTGCTATAACAAAATATAACAACCTGGCGGCTTATAAACAACAGAAATTTATTTCTCACAGTTCTGGAAGCTGGGCAAGGCGCCAGCTGTTTCGGTATCTTCTGAGGTCCCACTTCCACCTTCACAGAAGGCGTCTTCAAAGTGTCCTCACATGGCAGAAGGGGCCAGACCACTCTCTGGGGCCACTGTATAAAGCAACACTAATCCCATTCAGGAGGGCTCCATTCTCATAATCAAATCACCTCCCAAAGGCCCCGCCTCCTAGCAGCATTACATTGATGATTAGCTTTCCAACATGAATTTCAGGCGGCCACAAACATTCAAATCATCATACTCTTTAAGTAAAATTTTAGGAATTAAGTCAAAACCACAGACTGAACATGTTCTAACCACATTCCTGTTCCACATTCCTAAGATGAGAGTAATTATATTTATTTTAAAATAAGTAATAGTATTTCCTAAATCTGTCCACTGGAAAGGCCTAGATGCAATGAACACCCAATAATAACATGTACCCTAGCACCCAGATTTTAGTCTCTCAACATCATTCCCCTATAAAAGGATCCAAGGCTCCTTAGAGATATGAATGATTTCAGGTCTGGGGCAGGAAATATATGGGATAAATCTCAGATAAATCTTTGATAACATGGAAGTTATCAAAGACTAGATAGTCAAACTGCTTTAAAAATATTGAAAACAGTCACTAGAAGGGAGGGGAAACAAATTACATATTATGATATAATGATATTATTGATTGACTTCTCATCAGACACAATGGCAACTAGAAAAAATCTGAGTGACCAGGCGCCGTGGCTCACGCCTGTAATCCCAGCACTTTGGGAGGCCGAGGCGGGCGGATCACAAGGTCAAGAGTTTGAGACCAGCCTGACCAACATGGTGAAACCCTGTCTCTACTAAAAATACAAAAATTAGCCAAGCGTGGTGGAGGGTGCCTGTAATCCCAGCTACTCGGGAGGCTGAGGCAGGAGAATGGCTTGAACCCAGGAGGCAGAGGTTGCAGTGAGCCCAGATTGCGCCACTGCAGTCCACACTGGGTGACAAAGCAAGACTCTGTCTCAAAAAAAAAAAAAAAAAAACCTCTGAGTGACATATTCAAAGTGCTAAAAGAGAAAAAAACAATTGTTAACACAAAACTCTGTATCCAAAAAAATTACTCTCCAAAAAAATCAAGGTGAACAAAGACATTTTCAGATAAATGAAAACTGAGAGAATTAATTGCCAGCAGACCTGCATTATACAAAATGCCGAAGGAAGTTTTTCAGACTGAAGGGAAAGGACACAGGGTGGCAACTTGCATCTACAGGAAGGAATATGACATGAGAAATCTTAGTGGGTAAATATAAAGGACTCTATTTCTTTTCTTCTCTTAAATTATTTAAAATACCTATGACTAAAGTAAAAATTATGACACTATATTGTTGAGTTATAACATCTGTAGATGTAAAACGTATAACAAGGATAGAATAAATGGAATTATATTATTTCAAGGTTCTGTTATGTAAAATAATTTCTTATTAATGATTAGATAATAAATTCAGATGTATGTTGTAACCTCTAGCAATCAGTAAAAATAAATAAAATGTAGCTGAAGACCAAGTATTTGATAGCACAACAGGGTGACTATAGTCAAAATAATTTAATTGTATATTTTACAATAACTAAAGGAATACAACTGGATTGTTTATAACACAAAGGATAAATGCTTGAGAGGATGGATACCCCATTTTCCACAATGCAAGTCTGTATCAAAGTATCTCATGTACTCCATAAACATATATACCTACTGTGTACTCACAAAAATTACAAAGGATGTAGTTAAAACACCAACTGAGATATTAAAATGGCCGGGCGCGGTGGCTCAAGCCTGTAATCCCAGCACTTTGGGAGGCCGAGACGGGTGGATCACGAGGTCAGGAGATCGAGACCATCCTGGCTAACACCGTGAAACCCCGTCTCTACTAAAAAATACAAAAAACTAGCCGGGCGAGGTGGCGGGCGCCTGTAGTCCCAGCTACATGGGAGGCTGAGGCAGGAGAATGGCGTAAACCTGGGAGGCGGAGCTTGCAGTGAGCTGAGATCGGGCCACTGCACTCCAGCCTGGGTGATAGAGCGAGACTCCGTCTCAAAAAAAAAAAAAAAAAAAGAGATATTAAAATGAAATGCTACAAATAATATCAAAAATAAGCACAAAAGGGAAATAAAAGCAGATGAGTCAAACAGAAAAGCAAATAGCAAAATAAAGGCTTAAATCTAAGCATGTGAATAATCAAATTAAATATAATGGATCAAACATTTCCAAAAAGGTGGTAATTAACACCCACATCATAGCAACAAAAGTAAATACAGATTAATCAAACTACATCAAAATTAAACACTTCTGTTCATCAAAGGATACATTCAACAAAGTGAAAACCTACAAAATGGGAGAAAATATTTGCAAGTAATATATTTGATAAAGGGTGAATATACAAAATATATATATTTAAAAGTTCTACAACAATAAAAAAACTGAGTTTAAAATAAACAAAAACCAAAATAGACATTTCTCCAAATAAAATGTACAAATGGCTAGTAAGCACAAAAACAGGTGTTCAATATCATTAACCACCAGGAAAATGAAAATCAAAACCACAATGAGAATATAACCTCACATCCATTAGGATGGCTAATAATATCAAAGAAACAAAATAACAAACGCTAATGATGATGTGGGGAAATTGGAACTCTTATGCACTGTTGGTTGGAATGCAAAGTGGTACAGCTGCTGTGGAAAACTGCATGGCAGTTCCCAGAAAAATTAAAAATAGAATTACCATATGATCCAGCAATTCCACTTCTTTTGACACACAGCCAAAATAATTGAAAGCAGCATCTCAAAGAGATATTTGCACACCAACATTCATGGCAGCATTATTCACAATAGCCAAAAGATGGACACAACCCAAGTGTCCAACAATGGATTAATGGACAAACAAAACATGGGATATATGGACAATGGAATATTATTCAGCCTTAAAAAGAAAATCCTGTCACATGCTACAAACTGGATGAATCTTGAGGGCATTATATTAAATTAAATAAGCCAGTCACAAATGAACAAATATAGTATGACTCTACTTATATGAGGATCTGGCAAAGTCAAATTCATAGAGATAGAAAGCACGGTAGTTGTCAGGTGCTGGGGTGGGTGGGAATGGGGAATTATTGTTTAATAGATACAGAGTTTCAGTTTTGTAAGGTGAAGGAGTTCTGTGAATGAATGGTTAGTATGATGATGTGAATGTACTTAATGTCACTGAACTGTACACTAAAAATGGTTAAGATGGTAAATTTTATGTTATGTGCCTTTTACTACATTATTTTTAAAGTTTTTTTTAATCCAGTAATTACCAGATGATATAAAAAACAAGAACCAGATCACGCACAGTGATTCACTCCTGTAATCCCAGCATTTTGGGAGGCCAAGGCAGCTGGATCATTTAAAGTCGGGAGTTTGAGACCTGACTGGCCAACATGGTGAAACCTTGTCTCTACTAAAAATACAAAAATTAGCTGGGTGTGATGGTGTACACCTGTAATCCCAGCTACCCAGGAGGCTGAGGCACAAGAATCCAGGAGGTGGAGGATGCAGTGGGCCGAGATCGCACCATTGCACTCCAGCCTGGGCAACAGAGTGAGACTCTGTCTCAAAAACAAAAAACACAAACCAATCATATATGCTGTCTACAAGACACATTTTAAACATAAAAACACAAATAGGTTGAATTTTAAAAGTTGGAAAGTGTAAGCATAAGAAAGTATAAAGAGTGGCTAAGTGCATATCAGACAAAATAGACTTCAGGACACAGAAGATCACTAAAGACAAAGAGGGACACTTCATAATAATAAAAAGATGGCCGGGCGCGGTGGCTCACGCCTGTAATCCCAGCACTTTGGGAGGCCGAGACGGGTGGATCACGAGGTCAGGAGATCGAGACCATCCTGGCTAATCCGGTGAAACCCCGTCTCTACTAAAAAGTACAAAAAACTAGCTGGGTAAGGTGGCGGGCGCCTGTAGTCCCAGCTTCATGGGAGGCTGAGGCAGGAGAATGGCGTAAACCTGGGAGGCAGAGCTTGCAGTGAGCTGAGATCCGGCCACTGCACTCCAGCCTGGGCAACAGAGCAAGACTCCATCTCAAAAATAATAATAATAATAATAATACAAAGATGAATATATCAGGCAACTATGAACATATAAATATACTCATGCCTACTAACAGAGCCTCGAAATACACAAAGCAAAAATGGAAATAACTCAAAGGAGAAACAAACTCACACTCTATAAATAATTATCGATATGTCACCTCTCTCAATAACTGATAAATTAATAGGGATACAGAAGATCTGAATGACACTATCAATTACCTTAACCTAATTCACATTTAATTCATACTGCACACACAAACAACAGATATACAACTGGCCCAAAAGGTGCACAAAAAGATGCTCAACACCATTCACTTTAGAGGAATCAATATATAAAAATTACATCCAGGTGAAATTCAGGTTACAAATATGAGATAAACACAAAATAACAATATACTTCTGGCTTAACAACTAAATCACATTTAACAACCTCTTGTTAAAAATCTTACTCTATATATCTTTTTAAGAGCCAGGGTCTTGCTATGTTGTCCAGACTGGTCTTGAACTCCCACCCTCAGGCAATCCTCCAGCCTTGGATTCCCAAAGTGCTGGGATTGCAGGCATGAGCCACCATGCCTGGCCCTAACAACTTCTGAATAGAATTACTTTCAAGTTTGAGCCCAGGAGTTTGAGACCAACCTGGGCAACATAGTGAGAGACCATCTCCATTAAAAAAAAAAAGAAAGAAAAGAAGAAAAAAAAATTAAAGAAAAAGAATTACTTTCAAGAGTACATGGACCATGTCCCAAAAAAGACTACTCTGCACCATAAAACAAGTCTCAATTTCAAATGACTAAAACCTTACACAGCATGTTCTGTGATGAACACAGAATTAAACTAAACATACACAGTATATTCTGTGATGAAAACAGAATTAAAATTAAATTAAAATATCTATCAGTAGATACTTATGAAACCCCAAATACTTAACTTTTTTTTTTTTTTTTTTTTTGAGACGGAGTCTCGCTCTGTCGCCCAGGCGGGAGTGCAGTGGCCAGATCTCAGCTCACTGCAAGCTCCGCCTCCCGGGTTTACGCCATTCTCCTGCCTCAGCCTCCCATGAAGCTGGGACTACAGGCGCCCGCCACCTCGCCTAGCTAGTTTTTTTTTTTTTGTATTTTTTAGTAGAGACGGGGTTTCACCGTGTTAGCCAGGGTGGTCTCGATCTCCTGACCTCGTGATCCACCCGTCTCGGCCTCCCAAAGTGCTGGGATTACAGGCTTGAGCCACCGCGCCCGGCCACTTAAACAACTTCTAAGTAGCCTGTAAGTCAAATAAAAAAAATCACAAGAGAATTCAGAAAATATTTTAAATTGAATGAAAATGAAAATACAACACATCAAACTATCCACCTAAAACAGTGCTGTAAGAAATTTGTAGCTTCAAATTCTTACCTTAAAACAGAGGAAAAGGATAATATTAATAATCATAGCTTTCACTTCAATAAGGTAAAAGAAGACCAAATTAAACTCAATGAAAATAGAAGGAAAAAAATAATAAAATAGAAGGACAAACACTCAAGGAAAATCAATGACACCAAGTCTAGTTCTAGATCAATAAAACTGGCCAGGCGCCGTAGCTCACGCCTGTAATCCTAGCCCTTTGGGAGGCTGAGGCTCATAGATCCCTTGAGCCCAGAAGTTTGAGACTAGCCCTGGCAATGTGGTAAAACCCCATCTCTACAAAAAATACAAAAATTAGCCAGGTATGGTGGTGAATGCCTCTGGTCCCAGCTATTTGGGAGGCTGAGGTGGGAGAATCACCTGATCCCAGGAGGTCAAGGCTGTAGTAAGCCATGATTGTGCCACTGAACTCTAGCCCAGGTGACAGAAAAAAAAAAAAATCAATAAAATTGATAAACCAGCTAAACTGACAGAAAAAAGAGGCAAGCTATCAATATCAGTATTTAAGAGGGGACACTCTGCATATCCCGCAGACGTTAAAAGAAGAATAAGAGACTGTTATGAACAACTCTATGTCAGTAAATGCAACAGCGCAGAATCAATGGGTGGCAAATTCCTGAAACACCAATTACTAAAACAGACATGAAAAGAAATTTTTTAAAAAAATCTTAATATTCCTATATTTACTAAAGTAGCTAAACTTGTAATTAAAAACATTCTCGGGCTGGGCATGGTGGCTCATGTCTATAATCCCAGCACCCTGGGAGGATGAGGCAGGAGGATCACTTGAGCCCAGGAATTGGAGACCAGCCGGGGCAACATAGCAAAAACCCATCTTTTAAAAAATGCAGAAAACATTAGCTGGGCATGGTGGTTAGCACCTGTAGTCCCAACTACTCCGGAGACTGAGGTAGGGGAATTGCTTGAGCCCCAGAGGTCAAGGCTGCAGTGAGCCATGATCATGCCACTGCACTGCTGCCTGGGTGACAGAGTGAGACCCTATCCAAAAAAAAATTAAATATAATTTAAAAATCTCATACCAAAAACTGTAGGCCAAGAGTACTACATTGGTGAATTTCTTAAAGGAACAAATAGTAACAATCCTACACAAATACCTTAAGAAAAAAAAGAAGAGAACACTTCCTGGCATATTTTATGAGACCAGCATTACTCAGATACCAAACCAAAAATGTTAGAAAAAAGAAGAAAACTACAGGCCAACATCTCTCATGAACATAAATGTAAAAATCCTTAACAAAATATTAACAATCAAATGTAACAATAAAATGATAAACCATCATTTGCAAGTAGGTTTATTCATTGATATGTAAGATTGATATAATACTCAAAAATCAGCTTTGTGAATACACAACCACCACTGAATTGTATGCTTTGTAAATAGGATTAATTTTATGGTATGTGAATTTTGCCTCAATTTAAAAAATCAATCATTACAATAAGAGAATAGAGGGAGAAAATATGATCATCCTAATAAATACAGAAAAATTTTACATAAAATTCAAATACCCATTCATTATAAAAACTGAGAAAATAGGAATAGAAGGGAAATTACTATATAACAAAGGGTATCTATAAAATAACTGTAGGCTGGGCACAGTGGCTCATGCCTGTAATCCCAGCATTTTGGGATGCCGAGGCAGTGGATCAGCTGAGGTCAGGAGTTTGAGACCAGCCTGGCCAACATGGTAAAACCCCATCTCTACTAAAAATACAAAAATTAGCTGGGTGTGGTGGCAGGCGCCTGTAGTCCCAGTTACCTGGGATGCTGAGGCAGGAGAAATCCTTGAACTCAGGAGGCAAAGGTTGTAGTTAGCCGAGATCGCACCACTGCATTCCAGCCTGGGAAACAGAGCAAGACTCTGTCTCAAAAAAAATACAAATAAACCCTAAAGTTAACTTCCTGCTTAACAGTAAAAAAGCAGAAGATTCTCCTTCTAAGATCAGGAACAAGGCAAGTAGATTTTCTCTCACTACTTCTATTCAATGGTGACTAGAGATCCTATGCAGAGCAATAAGGCAAGAAAATTAAAGACCAGGCACACATATTGGAAAAGAAGATGTAAAACAGTCTTTAACAGATAGCATGATCATTTGCATTAAAAATTCTAAGGAATCTACAAAAAAGCTACTAAAATTAATATTATAAATGAATGTAACAAAGTTAAGGGATACAGCATCAATATACAAACATCAATATACAAAGGTTGAGCATCTCTCATCTGAAAATCTAAATCCAAAATGCCCTAATACCTGAAACTTTTTAAGTGTCAACATGATGATCAAAGGTCACACTCAAAGGAAATGCTCATTAGAACATTTCAGATTTTGGATTGTCAGATTGAGGATGCTTGACTGGTATGTATATCAAATATTCCAGAATCTGAGAAAAAAATTCTAAAATCCAAAACACTTCTGGTCCCAAGCATTTCAAATAAAGAACACTGAACCTGTACTAGCCATAAACAAATAGAAATTATACTTTAAATTCTGTTTACCACAGCACTAAAAATATGAATTAGCAATAAATTTCACAAAATATGTACAAAACCTGCAAACTGAAAGCTACATTAGAAACTTGTAGAACTTGCTAAGAAAAACAAAAGAAGACCTAAATAAATACAGAGACATACCATATTTATGGATTGAAAGACTGTTACTCAGAGCTCTCCATATTGATCTATAGATTCAATGTAATCACATCAAATCCCAGCAGGTTTTTTGGCAAAGAGTAAGAAGCTATCTCTAGAATTTGTATAAAAACACGAAGTACCTTGAATACCCAGATTGATTTGGAGAAAGAAGAATAAAGTTGGAGAACTTAAAGCATCTGATTTCAAGATTTGCTCTAAAGTCATAATAATCAAAACAGTGTGGTACTGGCATACAGAAAGACTTAAAGATCAATAAGACAGAATAGAAATCCCAGAAATGAACCCACAGATATGTGATCAATTGATTGTGAAAAAAAGGGCCAGGATAATTCAATAAGGAAAGGACAGTTCTTTCAACAAATTTGTGCTAGAACAAATAAATACCTGTAAGGGAAAATAATAGCCTTGTCCTTTAACTCACACCCTATGTAAGAAATAACTTGAATTAGGCTAGGGACGGTGGCTCACACCTGTTATCCCAACATTTTGGGAGTCCAAGGTGGGTGGATCACTTGAGGTCAGAAGTTCAAGACCAGCCTGGCCAACAGGGTGAAACCCCATCTATACTAAAAATACAAAAATTAGACAGGTGTGGTAGCGTGCGCCTGTAATCCCAGCTACTCAGGAGGCTGAGGCAGGAGAATTGTGTGAACTGGGAGGCAGAGGTTGCAGTGAGCTAAGATCATGCCACTGCACTCCAGCCTGGGTGACCCAGCAAGACGCTGTCTCAAAAAAAAAAAAAAAAAAAACTTGAAGTGAATAAGTGAATCACAGACCTAAACAAAAAAGCTAAAACTATACATCTTACAAAAGAAAATACAGGAGAAACTGCAACCCTGAAATACACAGAGATTTCTTCAGCCAAAAAAAAAAAAAAAAAAAATCCTGGACCCAAAGAAAAAAATTATAATTTGGCCTTCATCAAAAGAAAATGAAAAGGCAAGCCACGTACTAGGAGTAAATATCATCTATATATACATAAACACACATATATACACATACACATTTATATGGATCTCATAAATAACATATACATAAAATAGGTAAAGAACACTTTCAACTTAATAATACAGAGACAACCCAATTAAGAAATACACTAAAGGCCAGGCACAGTGGCTCACATCTGCAATCCCAGCACTTCGGGAGACTGAGGTAGGAAGATGCTTGAAGCTAGGAATCTGAGACCAGCTTGGGCAACATAGTGAGACCTCATCTCTACAAAAAAATGTTTAAAGTTAGCCAGGTGTGGTGGTAAACACCTGTAGTTCTAGCTACTCAGGAGGCTGAGGCAGGAAGATCACTTGAGTCCAGGAGGTTGAAGCTACAGAGAGCCAAGACTGCGACACCATACTCCAGGCCTGGGCAACAGTGTAAGATCTTATCTCTAAAACAAATTAAATTTAATTTAAATTTTAAAAAGAAAAGAAAAGATGAATGAAATATGTAAATAGATATTGCACAAAAAAGATATACAATTGGTCAAAAAGCGCACAAAAACCTGCTCAACACCATTCAATTTAGAGGAATTGACATGTTAAAATTACATCTAGATGGTGAAATTCAGGTTACAAATATAAGTATGAAATAACAATGTATTTCTGGTTTTCTGGAAAACACCACAGTTGTGACAGACACTTACCACCTTGGTCAAATAAAAAGAGAAGATGGGCAGAAGAGCCATAGAGGTAAGCAAAGATTAAACAGTTCAAATAAGCCTCAGCTCTTTTTTTTTTTTTTTTTTTTTTTAATACAGGCTATTTCCAAAAGCCTTAGCTCTTTTAAGAACTAAAAATAGGAAATGTGTAGTAAATATTTCTGAAATACAGCGATTTCAGTACATCAACAGACAATCATCACTGAATTCATGCATTCAAAGAAACGTGTTGGTTTTGATCACTAAACACTGGATTCAAATTAAGTTATAGGGGCTCGGCGACATAAGCAAGGTGGCAGAATAGGAGGTCCCCAGCTCTGGTTTCCCTTACAGAAAAAGTAATTAGCAAATATCTAAATATCTATGTTCAAGGACACATCTGTGAGCATCCTGGGCAACATAGCAAGACCTCATCTCCACGACAAAAAAAAATTTTTAGTCAGGTGCGGTGACATGTGCCTGTGGTCCCAGCTACTCAGGAGGCTGAAATGGGAAGATTGCTTGAACCTGGGAGATCAAGACTGCAAGGAACCACAATTGTACCATTGCACTCCAGCCTGGGTGACAGAGGAAGATCCTGTCTTAAAAATAAATAAATAAATAAAAAATAAAATCTCTGTGCAAATCCCAGAACCTGGGGGTGAGACTTAATCACCCTCTGGGAACATAAAAATTAAGAAAAGCCACATTTTTAAATGTCATAAGAAAGCCATTTCACTTCCACCACATCACCTCTCCCCTGGAAAAGCACAGCACCATACCAAGAGGTATCTCCTGGGCCTACAGTTTCTCCAAGGAACAAAAGAGCCTGAGGCAGACATCCAGCTTCCGAAGTGTTCAGAGGTACTTCCCAGGAGGACCACTTCTGTCTTGTCTCATGGGAGACACTGGGGATATTAACAGGGCTAAACTACCTGGGGTCAGGTAGGAACAAAGAAGTGGAGTGATGCCCTTCTAGTGGCCTTGCATGAACATTAAGCCCAGACAGCAGCTCCACCCACCTGCTCAGCTGATCTAGCAGCCCCATCTGGCTAGTGAGCAGAGTCAGCAATTCTGCCAACCTGAAGTCTCTAGCCAGAGGTCTAGCTCAGCTGTAGAGCTCAATCTGTGGCCCCCACCTGATTGTAGACCACATCTTGTGGCCCTGCATGATTAAAGAGCCCAGCCAGAGACCCTGTCTCACAGTGCACCACAGCCTGACATCACACCCCACCACAGAGGATAGCCAGTGGCCCTGCCTGATCATGGAGCTCAGCTTGCTGTCCCGCCCAACGGCAGGGCGAAGTCAGCAGCCCCACCCAAACAGGGAGGATGACCAGCAACCCTACCCTACCAGATAGCACAGCTAACAACCATGTCCAATTGCAGAGTCCATCTTGCAACCAGACCCTCTGTGAGGTACATCCTGAGACCCCACCCAATCTGGAGCTTGGTTAGCAATTCAGATCCATGGTGGAACACAGTCAGCAACTCCACCCAGGTGGGAAACCCAGCCAATGACCCCCTCGAACTGCAGAGCCCAGCTGGCAGCCTTGCCCATTTGGAGAGTCCAGCTAGCAGCATCACTCCTGCTGGAAAGTGCAACCTGCGATCCCACTAGACTAGAGGCAATGATGGAGCCCAGACAGTAGCCCCGTATGACCTCAGAGAATGGGCAACATTCAGTAGCAAGTCCCAAGTGTTACCAGGGGGTCCTTGCTCCCAGAGCTCCCAAGATGGTGGCAAGCCTCATGTTCTCTGACCTGGGGTTCTTGGCTTCACAGATTCCAAGGAATGGAATCTGGGGCCATGCAGTGAATGTTACAGCTCTGTTAGAAGCCGTGGGTCACGGAAGAGAACCATGGAACCCAGTGACTAGTGTTCAGCTCAATTAGGATGAACCCAGGCACTTAGCTGTGCAGAAACAACGCCAAACCTTTAGCCCAATCAGGAATGGCAATGGGCGCCTGGCTGGATCAGTAGCACAGCAGACACCCTGCCAGATCCGGAGGAATGGAAGTCAGCCGTGGGTCTGTGATGGTGACAAATAGCAGTGGTGGACGGCGAGTGAATGCTCAGCTTGAGCTGTAACAAACATGGACCAGAAGAGAGTACAGTTGCAAGATTTAAAGAGTGAAAACAGAGCTCCCCTACAAAGGGAAGGGACCCAAAGAGGGTAAGCTGTTGCCCTCTCGAATGCCTGGGTTTATGTCCTGATCATTGTCCCTCTCGCTGTGCTCTCAGGCAAGACGATTGGCTATTTCTTTACCTCTTGTTTTTGCCTAATTAGCTTTTTAGTGAGCTCTCTTTACTGCCTGATTGGTCGGGTATGAGCTAAGTTGTAAGCCCCATGTTTAAAGGTGGATGCGATCACTTTCCCAGCTAGGCTTAGGGATTCCTAGTCACCCTAGAAAATCCAGCTAGTCCTATCTCTCAGGAGTACCTGCAGATGCTACCAACTGACCCATCCAGAACCCCAAACTGGACTGACTGAAAAAGTGTTTCCCTGCCAAAGCAAACCTGTAGAGGCAAGAGAGGTGACTACTTCCTCAAAAATACAGACAGCAACACAAGGATATAAGAATCAATAAGAATCACAAAGAATCAGAGAAACATGACACCACCCAAAGTAAACTAATAAAGTTCCAATCACTAACCCTAAAGAAATGGAGATCTATGAAATGGCTGACAAAGAATTCAGAATAATCCTCTTAAACAAGTTCAGTGAACTACAAGAAAACAGAGATAGACAACTAAACAAAATAAGGAAAATACTTGGAGAAAATAAGACATTCAACAAAGAAGTAAAAACAAAAAAAGAAAACCTAGAGCTGAAGAAAAATTTAATAGAGATCTTCAACAGCAGACTCAAACAAGCAGAAGAAAGAACCTGTGAACCCTAGGGCAAGTCATTTGAAATTATCCAATCAGAGGAACAAGAAACAAACAAACAAAAAAAAAAATGAAGAAAGTCTACGAAACATATGGTCATCAAGTGAACCAAAATACAAATTATAGAGGTACCAGCAGAAGAGATAGAGAAAGTGGTAGAAAGTCTACTTAAAGAAATAATTGCTGAAAACTTACCAAATTTAGGGAGAGAAATGGACATCTAGATAGAGGAAGACAAAGCTTCCCAAAAAGGTTCAATTAAAAGAGGTCTAGGCCAGGTGAGGTGGCTCACGCCTGGAATCCCGACACTTTGGGAGGCCAAAGTGGCTAGATCATAAGGTCAGGAGTTTAAGACCAGCCTGGCCAGCATGGTGAAACCCCATCTCTACTAAAAATACAAAAAGTAGCTGGGCATGGTGGCATGCACCTGTGGTCTCAGCTACTCAGGAGGCTGAGACATGAGAATCACTTGAACCCAGGAAGCGGAGGTTGCAGGAGCTGAGACCACTCAATTGCACTCCCAGCCTGGGTGACAGAGATTCTGTCTCAAAAAAAAAAAAAAAAAAAAAAAAAATTATACTAACACACACTATAAATTGTCAAAAGTCAAAGATAAAAAGTGAATTTTAAAAAATGTCGCCAGGCATGATGGTGCATGTGCCTGTAGTCTTATCTACTCAGGAGACTGGGGCAGGAGAATTGCTTGAGCCTGGGAGATTGAGGCTGCAGCGAGCTATGATTGTGCTTTCCCATAAAACCTTCGCATAAAATGTAAAAATGGCAACCCTCTTCCAGGTCCCATCTCCACAACACAGAGCTCTCATCTTTGATTAAACTTTTGCCCAACCTCACCCTTGGTGTCTGCACTCCTTAACTTTCTTGGTGGTGAAACAAAGGACTCGGACTCCAGGTACTACCTCAGGCAATGAGAGACTGGTACATTGTGATGCACTGGCAAGACTATCACATTTTGGTTCCTTGGCTAGGAGATATCAGAAGGGTGAGTAGGAGCAGACCTCCAAACTCTTTACTTTCATTTCTGAAGCTTCTTGTTCTCAGTCTTTTTTTTTTTTTTTTTTCTTCAGGACCAAACAAGACACTGGGCCCCTGCCAGCCAGTTAAAAGATTTTTCAGTGGCTGTCAGCCTTATAAGACTCAGGGGACAGGCTTGCTGGAGAGTGAATCCTGCATTGCCATCGGGTGTTGGGAATGTTGGCTCTGTTCTGATCTAGTTTCCTTTCACAGAGGACTTTGCCATCGCATGGGGCTAGAAGGAGGTCCTGGGGCAACTGAAGTTTTTGGAGTGAGGCTACTCCTTGGTGTTACCTGAAGTCCCCTAGAATAACTTCAGCTTCTGGAGCTATTGGTTATTCTGGAAAAACCAACTTCATCAATAGTGTCCACACCAGGACTTCCAGACTTTTCTATATCATTTTCTTCCTTTCCTTTTCATGGCTATCATGTCTCCTATCCCTTCTTTGCATGCTATGTTAAGGGAGTTTTTACAGCCTAGGGAGATAATCTTCTTGAGTAAAGTTAGCAAGTGCCTTAGTAACCAGGAATGTAACTTTAAAAATTGCTGCTTCTGTGATTTCCTTGAGATGGGGGGATTTCAAGATTTCAGTCTAAACTTTCACCTAGTAAGGGCATTTTTGACCCCCAGTAATAGGCATTCATAGCACTGTATGGGAGGATATCCCACCCCAAGTGAATACCCTCCTCTCCATTTGGGTTTTCTAAGAGCTCAGCATTGATAAACTAATTTTCTTCTGCTGGGTAACATATTATAGGGGTAGCCTATTAAGACCCAGACATCTCTTTCTAACCTCTGCATGGAAAGAATCTGGAGTCAGAGTTTTTACCTAACATTTCAAACCCTACAGCACCACCAAATGGGATGGGATTTTTCATGGGGAGCCTTGTCAGTTCTTTGCCCAAAAACTCTGGTTCCCCGATTCCTTTCATTGTTACATCCCTCTGTCAGTGCTCAGGCCTCATGCTCTATTTGTAGACAGTAAAACTCTCCTGTCAACAGGTGGGAGGGAGCCACCCTTGCAAGACAGATTTTAGCCTCAGTGCTATCCCCATCAGATATTCTTACATTCTTTTGAGGCATCTGTTCTGCATCCAGCTATGTTGGCATCCAAGAAAGGGGTCTTATGTTTAAAAGTCAACTGGTCCCATTCTCTAGGAATTCATAACTTTGCCTGAGTAGTAATAAGGCGATGTAAGGGTAGGGTTAAAACATACTCCATTAAAGGGTCTTGCCCAAATTCAACTACTGCATAATCTCTCCCCAGCCCCTGG
Source organism: Piliocolobus tephrosceles (assembly GCF_002776525.5). NCBI lineage: Eukaryota > Metazoa > Chordata > Mammalia > Primates > Cercopithecidae > Piliocolobus > Piliocolobus tephrosceles. The sequence continues at coordinate 48,105,887 of NC_045443.1, forward strand.
GGTAATCTGGAAGCCCTAATGGCCAAGTGGGTCTAAGAAACCAGCAGTGTGGACAGCTAGGGCCTCACCCAGATAAACATGACCATTCCTGCTGACTAGCTTCTCCAGATCCATGGGTGGTACCTATGATGGTTGCCGGGACCCAGAGGAGATGGGAGGAAAGAGAAGGGGGATACCCCTTCTATCTTTCTCTCCACACAGGGTCACTCTGAAAGGAGGAGGGAGACTAAGGGACACATTCTCCCCTCTGTTTCCAGATGGGTAATAACCCATCTTTAGCCTGCGCTTCCCTTGAGTACAGCCTGGATCAGTGGAATTCCTCTGACCCTCAGACTCTAAAAATAGAGCCTCATATTCTTTTGTACTCAGGCATGGCCATCTCACCAAGTGCAGAACTGGGGGAGGCCTGATCTCTACAGGAAAGTGCTTTTTTTTTGGCCGGGGGGGGAAGCGGAGTCTCTCTCTGTCACCCAGGCTGGAGTACAATGGTGCAATCTGAGCTCACGGCAACCTCTGCCTCCCAGGTTCAAGTGATTCTCCTGAATAGCTGGGATTACTGGTGCCTGCTGCCATGCCCAGTGAATTTTTGAATTTTTGTAGAGACAGAGTTTCACCCTGTTGGTCAGGCTGGTCTTGAAATCCTGACTGCAGGTGATCTGCCTGCCTTGGCCTCCCAAAGTGCTGGGATTACAGGCATGAGCCACTGCGCCTGGCTGCTCATTTCAATACTATCCAACAACTAGATATTTTCTGCAGGCAGGAGGACAAACGGTCTGAGGTCCCCTATGTGTAAACTTTTTACCAGTTTAGCTTTTGACTTCTCTCCGCCTATCCAAACCAGTAAAAGGAATAATAAGGATCACTGTTTACATTCTCTGTAAAGCTTTGATTAATGAAAAAGGATTTGTGAGGTTGGTCTTAAGCTGTAGCCAATCTGGTGTGCTTTGCATGTCTTTCTGTATGGTTCTGTTAGAAAGAGGACTACCTTAGGATGGAATGCGGCCCTAGGGCTCCATAAGCCCGCTGTTCAAGCCTGCCTGGTAAACTGGTCAGGAATAAACTTTGCTGTAGGCCTCCATCTTGTTTTACATCCTTGGAAGTGTGACCTGTAACCAACCATGTGGCAGTACTTTGTTTTAATCTCCACCATTTTACAACGATGGCCTGAGTTCAATCCTGGCTTGGAGAATGAGTACCTTTGGGTTCATGTCTGTATGACTTTTGCCACTTGCTGATTCTCTTCCCCTCCATTAACAACTACTAGCTTCCCTTCTTAAATCTTCCTTTCTCTGAGTTGCCTTTAAAGGTTCTAGATTTTGTAAAAGTGTGGCCACCCAGTAGGTTCACCTTGTCCACTGCCTCTAAAGAACGGATTTATTGGGATGGGGGAATTGAAATGGAGAGGGGTGATTCATGTGGGGCTGGCTGTGCGGGAGACCACAGTTTTGTTATTGCTCTGGTCAGTCTCCCCAAGCATTCGGGGAGCAGAGTTTTTGAGGACAGCTTGGTGGGTGGGGAAGGCCAGTGAGCCGGGATTGCTTAGGTTAGAGATGAAATCACAGGGAGTCAAGGCTGTCCTCTTGTCCCGAGTCAGTTCCTGGGTGGGGGCAAGATCAGATGAGCCAGTTTATCAATCTGGGTGGTGCCAGCTAATCCATCAAGTGCAGGATCTGCAAAATATCTCAAGCAGTGATCTTAGAAGCAGTTTAGGGAGGGCTAGAATCTTGTGGCCTCCAGCTGCATGATTCCTAAACCATAGTAACTAATCTTGTGGTTGGTTTCTTGGTCCAACAAAGGCAGTCTGGTCCCCAGGAAAGGAGGAGGTTTGTTTTGGGAAAGGGCTGTTATCATCTTCGCTCTGGACTATAAACTCTAAGTGCCTCCCAGAGTTAGTTCAGCCTATGCCCAGGAATGAACAAGGGCAGCTTGGAGGCCAGAGGCAACATGGGGCTGGTTGGGGTCAGATCTCTTTCACTGTCTCAGTGACAGTTTCACAATGGCAGTTTCAAAAGCTGCTTACCACCCCTTTGAAAATAGCTTGTACAATCATGGTTAAATCATAATCTTAATTGAGGCTTGTTGGTTTCACCTGTGAGATTACTTTTGGTAAAATTCAAATACCAGAAATCTTAACCACTTGGTGTGGCTAAAGTCAGGCAACAAGGGATTTTAAAGGATTTTCTTAAAGAGCACTCAGCTGAATTAAAAGTGGATATCCAAGCTACAGGTATATTTAAAAGGCCTTTATGTTTTTCTCTTCTTGGCTCTTGGTTTTCTAGAAAAGGTTTTTAATCAGTCACCTACGTTCTTCTTTTCCATTTTGTCTTGCCACTCTTTTTTTTTTTTTTTTTTTTTTTGAGATGTAGTCTGGCTCTGTCGCCCAGGCTGGAGTGCAGTGGCCGGATCTCAGTTCACTGCAAGCTCCGCCTCCCAAGTTCACACCATTCTCCTGCCTCAGCCTCCCAAGTAGCTGGGACTACAGGCGCCCGCCACCTCGCCCGGCTAGTTTTTTGTATTTTTTTTTAGTAGAGACGGGGTTTCACCGTGTTAGCCAGGATGGTCTCGATCTCCTGACCTCGTGATCTGCCCGTCTCGGCCTCCCAAAGTGCTGGGATTACAGACTTGAGCCACCGCACCCGGCCTGTCTTGCCACTCTTAATGCCTGTATGAGGCATTAAGATAACTGTTTGGACGAACGGAAGCAGGATGGTGCACCTCCGGGTTCTTCTTCACCACCAACTCTTCCCGTGTGTGTGAGAATGCAGCTGACGCCCGGGAAGGTGCAGCTTAATCAGGCATGCACCAGGTGATGTCAATCCGAAGAGACCAAGATTTACCTGGTCGCACCTGCGGAACGCCCCCCGAACACGCCCGTGTCCCGCCTATTGCCCTCCCACTCCAAGAAAAGCCACTCTTGGCCAGTGAGCCACGGGGCCTTCTCATAGCCCCACTCCTGTCAGGATGTCGAGACTGTGGGAACTCTGTCTGAGAGCCCCACGGGGGGACTCTGCCGGCCTCCTTCGCCGGGGGCCAACAGACTTCTCCCCCACACCTTAGGTTACCAAAATAAACTTGCAGTTTTGCTCCTACCCTTTGCCTAGTTGCTGGTTCTTTTGTGCCCGCTCGGCTGGTCTTAGAAAAACAAATCAGTTGGTGCCGAAGACCCGGGAGGGGACCCCTCCTCAGGCCTCTAAGGATTGAGGAACCTCCTCCTGCTTCCACACCGCAGACGGACCAGGACCTGAGACCCGCTTCCCTCACTCTCACGGCCCCTCTGGGGTAAGTGCCCTTGTCTCCTCTTTACCTCCCTCGGCCAGAAATCCTGCACAGGTCCAAGGTCCATTTTGAGCCACCAAGTGGCTCGGGAGACCCGTTCAGGATGGAGACGTCCG
>NC_045443.1:48109288-48208746 GCF_002776525.5 Piliocolobus tephrosceles
CATTGTGTCCATTGTGTAAGTAAAGAGGAAACAAACGGGAAACCCCCCAGTCCAAATTTCCAAAGAGCACCCCATTAGGGTGCCTCCTAGCCAATTTAAAAACCTTACAGCCTGAACAAGACCTTAGGAGGAAGCGGTTAATTTTCCTTTCCACTGTGGCGTGATCGACCTCAGCAATTTCTGCCAGCGGCTAGGCAAGTGGTCCGAAATTAATTACGTACAAGGCTTTTGGGCCTTAAGCTCTCGTCCCTATACTCCTCCTCCTCTCCACCCCCTCCCTTCCTGCCCAGACTCCTCCTCCTCCCCCCATCCAGACTCCTCCTTCCTCCTCCTTATCTACTAGTAATCCACTCGGTCCCATGCCTCCTTCGAGGCCCCCAACTGGCTGTCTTGAGTCTCCTATCTCTGCCCACACCCTCCTACAGTGTTAGCACCTTTGCGAGAGGTGGCTGGGGCAGAGCGGGTAGTCAGAGTACATGTCCCTTTTTCATTGGCCGATCTTTCCAAAATTGAGAAGCGTTTAGGTGATTTCTCAGCTAATCCTACCATATACATAAAGGAATTTAGACACTTTTGTCAGGCCTATGACTTAACTTGGCATGACCTCCAGGTTATCCTAACCTCTACCCTAAACTGACTGAGGTTCTAACCCAGTATACCCGGTTAGATCCGGCCTCCCCCACAGGGGCCACCATTTTGGCATCTTATTTCATTTCTCAATCAGCTCCTGACATTCGTAAAAAACTTCAAAAGGTAGAGGATGGTCCTCAGACACCAATACAAGACCTAGTTAAATTAGCCCTTAAGGTCTATAACTCCAGAGAGGAGACGGCAGGCTCGCCTTGAACAGAAGGCACAGCTCCTAGCAGTGGCTTTACAGCCCAGTCGTAACCCCAGACCAGAAAGCACACACCCCACAGACTCCAAAGCTACAAAAGGAGCCTGCCTGCTATAAGTGCGGCAAGGCAGGACACTATGCCAACAGGTGTCCGCAAGGTCCCCGAGCCCCAACACAGCCTTGCTATAAGTGCAAGGCATCAGGACATTAGGCCAGTGAATGTCCTAACCCTCGTCCACCAGCAACCCCCCTGCCCTGCTTGCCAGCAGGGAGGAAACTGGAAGTCTGATTGCCCCACCCTGAGAACAGGTGCTGCGTCTCCACGTGACCCCCTTTCCCAGGATCCTGGGAGCTCCTTCCAGCTCCTACATCTGGACGATGACAACTGAAGGTGCCGAGACTCGGGGACCCCCATCACGCTCGCCGAGCCGCGGGTAACTCTCCTGGTAGCGGGTAAGACAATTAATTTTTTAATCAACAGCGAGGCTACCTATTCTGTTTTGCCGTCCTTCTCTGGACCTAGCCTTCCATCCAATCTCTCTGTAGTAGGAGTAAGTGGAAAGCATCCACTCCACGAAAAACTCCACCCCTTAATTGCTGCCTGGCCAACAACTACTTTGCGCACTCGTTCCTCATTCCCAGCTAAAAAGGGCCCCTACTGAAAGCAATCAGTGGAAATCAGTTTGGCTTTCCCCCACTCGCCTCAAACTTACTAAATTTTCTTAACTATCTCATACTCCCCAACCTTGCCAGGACCTTCCTTCTGGGTTTTGCCCGTATTCCAACAAATGCTTCCATTCCTCATTCCTATACTAATACTGTGCCTTATTTTATTTTTCATCCATGCGTCCAAATACCAACCATAGGCCCCGACCTTAACGACACCCCTTAACAGCAGGAAGTAGCCAGACAGACCACGGCACCCCTTTATCACTATTATCAATAAAAGGTTGGACTGTTTGGACGAACGGAGGCAAGATGGTGCACTTCCGGGTTCTTCTTCACCACCAACTCTTCCCGCATGCGCGAAAATGCAGCCGGTGCCCGGGAAGGTGCAGATCAACTGGGCATGAGCCAGGTGACGTCAATCCGAAGAGACCAAGATTTACCTGGTCGCACCTGCGGAACGCCCCCCGAACACGCCCGTGTCCCGCCTATTGCCCTCCCACTCCTAGAAAAGCCACTCTTGGCCAGTGAGCCACGGGGCCTTCTCACAGCCCCACTCCTGTCAGGATGTCAAGACTGTGGGAACTCTGTCTGAGAGCCCCACGGGGGGACTCTGCCGGCCTCCTTCGCCGGAGGCCAACAGACTTCTCCCCCACACCTTAGGTTACCAAAATAAACTTGCAGTTTTGCTCCTACCCTTTGCCTAGTCGCTGGTTCTTTTGTGCCTGCTCGGCTGGTCTTAGAAAAACAAATCAATAACTTCTGACGGCCTGGGACTCCTTGGGAAAAACAGAAAAGGCTCCATGGATTCCATTTTGGGAGAAACCTCTGTTTTCCTCATGGAATCCCAGGAATCAGAGGCAGATAGATCCCTCTCAAAATCTGTTTTATTCTTCCCCAGAAACTGCATGCTTTTGATATAGGAATTAAGAAGAATTCACATACATACTACCAGTTTAGATTCTTTAATGGTAGTAGTTCAATCAGATATTCTATGTCTTTTTTTTTTTTTTTTTTTTTGAGACGGAGTCTTGCTCTGTCGCCCAGGCTGGAGTACCGTGGCACAATCTCTGCTCACTGCAAGCTCTGCCTCCCGGGTTCACGCCATTCTCCTGCCTCAGCTTCCCGAGTAGCTAGGACTACAGGCGCCTGCCACCACGCCCAGCTAATTTTTTTTGTATTTTTAGAAGAGATGGGGTTTCACCGTGTTAGCCAGGATGGTCTCGATCTCCTGACCTCGTGATCCACCCGCCTTGGCCTCCCAAAGTGCTGGGATTACAGGCGTGAGCCACCGCGCCCGGCCTATGTCTTCTTGAATCAATTATGGTATTTTCAATTTTGCAGAAAATTATTCAATTTATCGAACTCTTCAAACATATTAACATAAAGTTGTGCCTAGTATTCTCATATAAATTTTTCTATAGTATCTGTACATGTGCCCTTTTACTCCTATTATGTCCTTTTATTCTTGAAGTCTCACTACTTTTTTCATTGATATAAATTTACATATAAAGTGCACAAACGTTAAGTATACAGCTTGATAAATTTTTACGTATATATGTATGGGTGTGTATATACATATGTGTTTAACTTCCAACAGAATCAAAGTATAGAACATTTCCAATATCCTTAGAAAGCTCTTTTGTAGCCTCTAAGTCAATAACCCCACAATGTCGATATAAGTCAGTTTGCTTGAATTTCATGTAAATAAAATGCTACAGTATGTATTTTTTTCCTTTAATCTGTAAGATTAATTTTTGTTGTTGTATGTATCAGTAGTACATTTGTTTTGTAGGGCTTTTTGAAAATTAAGTATTCTATTATTTGATTTGACCATTCAATTTCATTTTTATTTTTATTTTTGTGAGACAGTCTCATCTCACTCTGTTACCCAGACCGGAGTACACAGGCACAATCTCAGCTCACTGCAACCTCCACCTCCCAGTTTCAAGCAATTCTCATGCCTCAGCCAGGCTGGTCTCAAACTCTTGGCCTCAAGTGATCCGCCTGCTTGGCCTCCCAAAGTGCTAGGATTACAGGTGCGAGCCATGGCGCCCAGCCTAACAATTCAATTTCATCTGTCTCAGCTGGGCTTTGTGACCCAGGGATTGTTCTTTGCTAAGAGTTCCAGAATGCTGTTACAAGCAACATTCAGGCTGTTTCCCTAAACAAAAACAAAAGATAAGTGCGAAAGAAAAAAAGAAAAGAGTATATCACCAGAAGGATAATGAGGTGGTCTGGTTTGTAAAAGGACATATCTATAGCTGGAGATAAATGGCAAAGTTGTCCAGTCAGGTAGGTTCCCAAAAGTATTTTAATTTTGTTAATGATTATGTCTGAGGGTTACTTTGGTACTTTTCTTACAAGCAAACTTTGTGGCCATAGGCCTTTCCATTTTAAAAAGAATAATTAAATTCTCTACAAAATTACTTTCATTTTCCTTTGCTGAGGGCTTTAGAATCTTCCAGTCCTGTGGAGTTGCTCAAAAACAGACAGAAGGGCAACCCGCTCGGGTCCCCTTCCACACTGTGAAAGCTTTGTTCTTTCGCTCTTCACAATAAATCTTGCTGCTGCTAAGAAAAAAAAAAAAACAGAAAACAGGCCACAGACAGAAAATGGGCCACTGATTGCCTCAGGATTAGGAATGCAGAAGGGAGGATCACAATGGAGCAAGAGGAATCTTTTAGAGGTGATGGATATGTTCATATGTTCATTTATCTTGGCTGAAGTGATGGGTTCATGGGTATATAGATATTCCAAAGCTTATCAAACTGGACACATTAAATATGTAAAGTTTGTTATATATAAATTCCACCTCAAAAAAGCTGTTAAAAATGGGATAGATACAATATTTATAAAATACATGCAGGTTATAACAAATCATGAAACAGCAGAACATTCCCTGTATCCACCACCCAGTTTTTTAAAGTAAATATTACTATTAAAAAAAATTTTTTTTTCTGTGTTCCCTAACCACCCTAAAGCTCAGGTTTTTTCTTTTCTTTTCTTCTTCTTCTTTTTTTTTTTTTTTTTGAGTGATAGGGTCTCACTATGTTGCCCAGGCAGGATTTGAATTCCTGGGCTCAAGGTATGCTTCTGTCTTAGCTCCTCGGTAGCTGAGACCATGGGCACCCACCACTGTGCCCAGATTCAGGCTTTCTTGTAAAAAGCAGATGGATGCTTGAAACTATTTTCTGAATGCCTTTGGTTCCCAAATGTGAATATTCTGGAGAATATTTTTATCCAAATCAGCGGAGTAATCGAGTAGTTAGGCACATTTTGAAGATGGAGGCATGTCCTTTAAAAGAAGGGCAGTCCACAAACTGACTTCCTTCAGCCAAAAAATTGTTTTAAAAGGTGGAGTACAGCCCAAAACAGTGATTCTAAAATATCAACAAAAGAGTCAAATTCTGTAAAATATTTAAAGAGATTTATTCTGAGCCAAATATGAGTGACCATGTCCTATGACACAGCCCTCAGGAAATCCTGAGAACATGTGCCCAAGGTGGTGGGGGGCAGCTTGGTTTTATACATTTTAGGGAGACACGAGACTTCAATCAAACACATTTAAGAAACACATTGGTTCGGTCCAGAAAGGCAGGACAACTCGACGCAAGGCGGGGAGCTTCCAGGTTATAGGTAGGTTTTAAATTTTTCTGGTTGACAATTGGTTGAGTTTATCTAAAGACCTGGGATCAACAGAAAAGAAATGTCTGTGTTGCAATAAGAGTTGTGGAGACTGAAGTTTTATTATGCAGATGAAGCCTCCAAGTAGCAGGCTTCAGAGAGAATAGACTGTAAGTGTACTTAAGGTCTGCATTGATGTTAATGCTGGAGAGGTATAATGAGGCATATCTGACCCCCACTTCCCATCATGGCCTGAACCAGTCTCTCAGGTTAAATTTTAAGAGCGCCCTGGCCAAGGAGAAAGTCCATTCAGATGGTTAGGGGGCCTTAGAACATTATTTTTGGTTTACAAAAATAATCCTGTTGTTGAGTTATGAACACTGAAAGCCTCTGCCCAGAATGTAAAAGGGAGAGTTCTTGCTGACTGTGGCCGCGCACGCATGTCCTTTCACTTCCCTCTTTAAAAAAAAAAAAACAGGGTTTGGGCGGGGAAAGGGAGTTGTGTTATGATAAAGGGCTTCTGGTGTCGTTTGACCAGGCTCCACCCACGAATTCTGTTTTCTTTTAGAGGTCACTGGAAAGCCCGGTGGGGTGTAAGTACACTGTGCTTATAAAACTCTAGCAGGAAGCTAGCAGCTGTCTCCAAACCCAGAGAAGGGGAAACAGGAATCGATTAGGAATAAAGGATTATAATCAACTTTCCTTCTGAGGAAACGCTGGGAACCTTCTCATGTTGCTTCATGAAAACTAAGCTGAATCGACTGCTGCCAAACATCTATTAATTAGGCAAAATAGGCCTCTTGCCCCTGCTTTGACTTTCCAGCACAGCCCGTTCTTTTTCTCCTCTGCAGCTGATTGGCTCTGGAGTGTGGCCAGAAGCCTCTCCCCGGCAATTAAAGGAGTCAGGTCTCTAACTGTTGATCTGTTTGGTTTTTTTTTTTTCCCTCCTTCTGAGCAATGGAGCTTACCATCTTTATCCTGAGACTGGCCATCTACATCCTGGCATTTCCCATATACCTGCTGAATTTTCTGGGCTTGTGGAGCCCGATATGCAAAAAATGCTTCCCCTACTTCTTGGCGAGGTTCACTGTGACGTACAACGAACAGATGGCAAGCAAGAAGCGGGAGCTCTTCGGCAACCTGCAGGAGTTTGCGGGCCCCTCCGGGAAGCTCTCCCTGCTGGAGGTGGGCTGTGGCACGGGGGCCAACTTCAGGTTCTACCCACCTGGGTGCAGGGTGACCTGTATTGACCCCAACCCCAACTTTGAGAAGTTTTTGATCAAGAGCATGGCAGAGAACCGACACCTGCAGTTTGAGCGTTTTGTGATAGCTGCCGGGGAGAACATGCACCAGGTGGCCGATGGCTCTGTGGACGTGGTGGTCTGCACCCTGGTGCTGTGCTCTGTGAAGAACCAGGAGCAGATTCTCCGCGAGGTGTGCAGAGTGCTGAGACGGGTGAGTGAAAGGGTGTGAAGAGGACTGGTTAGTAGCAGCCTGTCGATTTTAGGTGGCAGAAACATTTTAACATAAAAAGTAAACTACTAGAAAGGACTGTCGAATTTTTAGAAATCCTAGAGTGGGAGAGAAGCTATAAAGAGAAAGATTGATAAATCTGAATATAAAAACTTAAAACTGCTATAAAGAAAAAAACTCCTGGCCGGGGACAGTGGCTCACGTCTGTATCCCAGCATTTTGGGAGGCTGAGGCAGGTGGATCGCTTGAGGTCAGGAGTTCGAGACCAGACTGGCCAACATGGCGAAACCCCATCACTACTAGAAATACAAAACTTAGGCAGGCATGGTGGCAGGCGCCTGTAAGCAGGAGAATCACTTGAACCTGGTGGGGCAAAGGTTGCAGTGAGCCGAGATTGCGCCACTGCACTCCAGCCTGGGCAACAGAGTGAGACTCCGTCTCAAAAAAAAAAAAGAAAAAGAAAAAGAAAAAAACTCCCAAAAACAGTTAAAGTACAAAACAAGCTTGGAAAAAATATTTGCAAGGGATGATAGACAAAGGGTTAACTTCCCTCATGTTAAAAGACATTATGTGTCAATAAGATCAATATTTTTTCAATAAGAAAAACAAAAGGGAAAATGGCAAATAACAGGAACAGAAATGTAAACCAATTACAGGACAAAAAGTGCTCAAACTTAAAGAGTTAATTAAAGGAAGATACTAATTTTACCTATTATACCATTAGGGACTTCTTTTAAGGTCAGTATAGTGTTGGGGTGGGTTTGGGGGACTGGACACCACCACACATATTAGAAGAGGTACCCTCTTTGGCTGATATCTAATATCAAAATTTAAAGCACACATACTCTTTTATCCACATGCAAGAACTTATCCCACATGCAAAAACTTGTCCATGCACAAGAATAGTAAGTAGCATTTGGAAATAACTGAAATGTCTATCAATAGGATGTTATGTAAGTGAGTTGTCATATTGTATAAAGGAACACTGTGCAGCTGTGAGAACAAGAAGAGTTATCTGTGCTGATACTTAAAAATCCCCAAGAGATAATGTTTTAATGAAAACAAAAAGCAATCAAGCCACAGAATGTTAGGTAGAGCATAGGCCCACTGCGTGCCCATTTTGTGAGGGGGAGAGAGGATATACATGTATGTGTATATGTTAATGGGAATGATAGACAAGTAACTATTAACATTGGTTACGTTTTGGGAATGGGATTGGATTCAGGGAAAGAATTACTTTTCATTTTAAACCTTTCCATAAAGTCTATAATTCTTTACACCTGTATGTAGTTTTCACATATTACCCTTATTATTTTTAGCTAGTTTAAAATCGTTTTATATTCTGAACAAAGTTGAAGATATGGATATCTTAACATTTGAATTTACTATTCTGGGGGAAAGGCATGTTTTGTAATCCCAGTTTTTATTTTTTGTTGAGACAGGGTTTCCTTCTGTTGTCCAGGCTGGAGTGCAGTGGCACGATCATGGCTCACTGCAACCTTGACCTGCTGGGCTCAAGCAATCCTTCCGTCTCAGCCTCCCCACCCTCCCAGTAGCTGGGACTACAGGCATGTGACACCACACCCAGCTAGTTTTTATATTTTTGTAGAGATGAAGTTTTGCCATGTTGCCCAGGCGGGTCTCAAACTCCTGGGCTCAAGTGGTCTGCCCACTTTGGCCTCCCAGTGCAGGTGCGAGCCACCATGCCCACCCTCAGTTTTATTTTCTAATAGAGGAAGTTCCTCAGGAATAAATAACTTGGAGACAGGGTTTGGAGACGATCATACAATCCTGTCTTTGGCTCAATATCAGAGTAGTAAATAAAAAAGGACTGATTCTTATACCCAAATGCTGGGTTCTTATATCCTAAGACTGGACACCAACTGGCACATTAGTAGATGTTTTGCTTACAGTATTACTAATCTCCCAACACTGCTACAAGGCAGGTAATTGTTATCTCAGTTTTACAGTCCAAAAATCAATTGACCTCTTAAAGGTATCACATTCATGATAGTCTTCCTTAGTTCCTGCCAAGCACCCACTCTCTGCTGGATATAACAAGGGAACTTTATTACATTTTCATTTAACCCTCTCAACAGTCCTCTAAAGTAGATATCTTCATGTTAGGACAAAGTAACAGACTCAGAGAGATTAAGAAATTTGCACAAAGTTACACAGCTAGTAAATTTGGCTCTCTTTAATGCAAATGCAAATATTCCCTTTTTTTTTTTTTCTTTTGAGACAAAGTCTTGCTCTGTCACCCAGGCTGGTGTACAGTGGCACGATCTTGGCTAACTGCAGCATCCACCTCCCAGGTTCAAGTGACTCTCCCAGCCTCAGCCTCCCAAGTAGCTGGGATTACAGGCACACACCACCACACCTGGCTAACTTTTATATTTTTAGTAGAGTTGGGGTTTCACCATGTTGGCCAGGCTGTTCTCCAACTTCTGGCCTCAAGTAATCCACCCACCTTGGCCTCCCCAAAGTGCTGGGATTACAGGTGTGAGCCACCGTGCCCGGCCAAATGCAAATGCAAATATTCTTACCACTGTACCACAGTGCTTGTTATTGGGGTTTTCATCTTGCTGATTTCAACATTTCTATCACTTTTGCTGGCTCTTGTTCCTCTACCCATCTCCTACCATTGGGGTTCCTTTCTTGGTGATGCAGGATTTTTGCTCCTTAGCTCAGCTAGGTCCAGGTTCTTGTCTCACAACCAGGAAGAAATAGGCACGTGAACATGGACGAGTGAGTGGAGTAGAATTTATCAAGCAAAACAGAAAGCTCTCAGTAAAAAGAGGAGTCCTGAAAGCAGGTTGCTGGTTGCGCCCTTCGCAACTGAATACAAGGGCTTTTATGTAAAAGCTGATGGAGCTGGGTTCCCTGTTTGTAAAGGCGTGAATTCCTGGTGGCTCCACCCCCAATTCCTCCAGCGTGCATGTGGGCCCTTAGTCCACTGCAGGCATGTTTAGGCAAGGCCCTGTGCAAGTTCCCTTATCTGCACAAAACATCTCATGTAAGCATTTGTGGCACTGGTCAGAAGTTCTCGCGGGACCCTTCCCTACTGTCTGCCTAAAGGAAGCTGGCTAACTCCTTTCATTGGTTCATTTCACTTACATACACTCCCCAGCAATCTCATATACCTCCAGAATTCTCAAATACCACATATATACAGATGATTTCCAGATCTAAACATCTATCCCAGGTCTCTCTTCTGCCCCCAAACTTGCATATCCAGCTGTCTACTCAGCAGTCTCCTGGATAGCTCAGAGGCACCTCTTAACATGTGTAAACCAGAGGGTAACACTGACCTCCCTAAACCTGCCTCTCCTCTTTTATGCTGCCCTATCCTATGAAAATTTTTTTAAAAAATCAGGGCCGGGCACAATGGCTCACGCCTGTAATCACAGCAATTTGGGAGGCCTAGGCAGGAGGATCACTTGAGCTCAGGAGTTTGAGACCAGCCTGGGCAATGCAGCGAAACTCTGTCTCTAAAAACAAAACAAAACAAAACAAAACAAAAACAAATTAGCTGGGTGTGGTGGTGTGCACCTGTTGTCCCATCTACTTGGGAGGCTGAGGCAGGAGGATTGCTTGTGCCCAGGAGGTGGAGGTTGCTGTGAGCTGAGATTGTGCCACTGTATTCCATCCTGGTTGACAGGGCCAGGCTCTGTCTCAAGAAATAATAAACAAATCAGGAAATGTCAATTTTTCTATTCCCAACATAGGTCTTACACTTACCCATATAATTTGGGGGAACTCCATCACTAAACGGAATTCTGTCTGTAAACTCTGCCTGAGGGGCCAAGACTAGGATAGCTAGTGGAGGCCAAGAAGAGTGGGGCAGTTACCACGATTTTTTGAGGGGACTGTCTGGTCCTTTGCTCCCTACTCCCCTCAGAGGTAGATAGGTAGAAAACTTCTGAAGATGCCCCCACCCATAACATGTAATAACATCTATTGTGCCTGTGCTTGACCAACATTTATAGGACTCCTCAATGAAAGCAGCAGTTGCTAATTCCTACAAGCAGTAGTTGACATTTAGCATCCACTGACTGAATAAAATACCTAATGACAAAATGTTATCTTGAATTCAGTAATGATTTTAGATGAATCAGAATTTTCATTCATCATATAATGTACATATTTGTGGAAATGGCACAAAAATTAAAAACATGGTTATTCAGTCTCAAGGGTGAGCTTAGTGTGGAGTGACTCTTCTGCTCACAACTCTGCGGTTTCTCACAGGTTTGCAAGGCAGTGCCAGAGAACAGTTTTCAAAAAATAAATTTAAAAAACAGAAATGAAAAAATCTTTGAAAATTTTTTTTTTCTTTTTTTCTTTTTTCTCAGGGAGGGGCTTTTTATTTCATGGAGCATGTGGCAGCTGAGCGTTCAACTTGGAATTCCTTCTGGCAACAAGTCCTGGATCCTTTCTGGCCCCTTCTGTTCGACGGGTGCAGCCTGACCAGAGAGAGCTGGAAGACCCTGGAGCGAGCCGGCTTCTCTAAACTGAAGCTGCAGCACATCCAGGCCCCACTGTCCTGGGAGTTGGTGCGCCCTCATATCTATGGATATGCTGTGAAATAGTGTGAGCTGGCAGCTAAGAGCTGAATGGCTCAAAGAATTTAAAGCTTCAGTTTTACATTTAAAATGCTAAGTGGGAGAAGAGAAACTGTTTTTTTTTGGGGGGGGGTTGTGTTTTTGGTTTTTTTTTTTTTTTTTGGCGGGGAGACGGTTTTGCTCTTGTTGCCCAGGCTGGAGTGCAATGGCTTGATCTCTGCTCACTGCAACTTCCGCCTCTGGGTTTAAGCGATTCTCCTGCCTCAGCCTCCCTAGTAGCTGGGATTACAGGCGCCCACCACCATGCCCAGCTAATTTGTATTTTTAGTACAGACAGGGTTTCACTATGTTGGCCAGGCTGGTCTTGAACTCCTGATCTCAGGCGATCCACCCGCCTCAACCTCCCAAAGTGCAGGGATGACAGGCGTGAGCCACCGCACCCGGCTCAAGGTTTTTGTGTTTTGTTTTGTTTTTGAGACGGAGTTTTCGCTCTTGTTGCCCAGGCTGGAGCGCAATGCTGCAATCTTGGCTCACCACAACCTCCACCTCCCGGGTTCAAGCGATTCTCCTGCCTCAGCCTCCCAAGTAGCTGGGATTACAGGCATGCGTCACCACACCGGCTAACTGTGTATTTTTAGTAGAGACGGGGTTTCCCCATGTTAGTCTACTCTTGAACTCCTGACCTCAGGTGATCTGCCTGCCTCAGCCTCCCAAAGTGCTGTGATTACAGAGGTAACCTACCACGCCCAGCCTGAAACCTTTTTTAGGTAAAGTTGAATTCCGTCCTTAAAAGTTTCTGTTATATCCTATTTAGCCATTTTCTATTGTCTCCCAAAGAATTCACATCAAAAAAACGGCTTTGAACTCCCCCTTCAAAGGAAACAGTCGACTTTCATAATTAGCATCTACCATTCTCCCCAAATCTTATTTTATTCATTGGCTTGAAATTTTTTCCAATTGCTTTTTTTTTTTTTTTTTAAGGTTAAGAGCAGAGGTTTACTAGGCAAAAGAAAGAGAATAGCTCTCTGCTGCAGAGAGGGGTCCTGGAGAAATGGGTTACCCCAGTTGTCTTATTTAAATAGTTACCTATCAGATTTTAATTTCATCTTCTCTTTGAGAGCTTGGTGATAAGCAGCACTTACATCACTCAAAAGAAGACTTTGAAAAGGGAGCGGTGAAAAGGTCTCAATCATTGATTGATTGAATTAAGAAATACTAGCTAATTAAAAGTCCAAGTCTAAACAGCACAGATTTTTTCTTTTTGCTTTTAAATTGTGTTTTAAAAATAGAGATGGGGGCTGGGCATGGTGGCTCATGCCTGTAATCCTAGCACTTTGGGAGGCCGAGGCGGGCGGATCTCGAGGTCAGGAGTTCAAGACCAGCCTGGCCAACATGGCGAAACCCCTTCTCTATTAAAGATACAAAAAAAAAAAAATTAGCCAGGCATGGTGGTGGGTGCTTATAATTCCAGGTACTTGGAAGGCTGAGGCAGGAGAATTGCTTGAACCCAGAAGGCAGGGGTTGCAGTGAACCGAGATCATGCCATTGTACTCTAGCCTGGGCGACAAGAGCAAGACTCTGTCTAAAAAAAAAAAAAAAAAATAGTAGAGACAGGGTCTCACTATGTTGCCTAGGCTGGTCTTGAACTCCTGGGCTCAAGTGATTCTCCCACCTTGACCTCCCAAATTGCTGGGATTACAGGCTTGAGACACTGCACCTGGCCAAAATAGCTCAAGTTTCTGAAAAACAAATCTGAACCTATTTGTTATTCTTAGCATCACTAGTCTGGCTTTCAGAATTAACATACAAGGTTGCCACTAGTTCTGCCCAGCTTTATGTCTTTTATTCCAGTATTCCACCAAAGTTTGTTTTCTTGCATTCCAGTTCTAAAGTCTTAAGATAAAGATTTTACTTGATACTTTAGTATATCCATGAAACTATTTGAGGTTAAGGTTCTTGGGTTCATTTTCCTTATTATATTTTCCTTAATACTTTGCCGAATATTGTAGATTGTAGGCAATGAAAAAGCCCAGTATAATTAGGAAAACCTTGAATAATTAGGTGTCCTAGGTAAGAGTCCCTAAACATCAAGCAATCTGTGAGTCTGTAAAGAAATAAACAAATTTTTTTTGGATTATTCTTATCTAATTCCACCCGTTTGAAGATGATTTCTTTGTTCTTTGCAACTATGGAAGCTGTGAAAATCATCACAAGTGCCTCTGAAAGCAAGTGTTAGGTTGGTTAGAGGGTTTAATATTTTCTGCAATGGTTTGTATGAATTTTAATGAATGTAGTATATTTTCTAAAAGTAAATGAGATGATTTTGTAAAAAAAAAAATGAGATGATTTTTGTAAAGTATTATTTTAAATATCAGATCAACCAATAAATTCACATTTGTTAGAAACAGAAATATGGTTTTTATCTTTGCTGCCTTTGTTTTTCTTAATGTCTCTGGGAGGCTTTTGCTTCATTGTGGAAATTTTAGCTATTTAAACATGTAAATTTTTCTTTCTACAGTCAGGTAACTATAAACACAGCTAATAGATTTTACACAAAGCAGTCCTACAAGTATCAGAATGGGTTTTGAGAAGTTCAAGTCCACCATGTGATGTTTGGCTACTTTAAAAAAGCAAAAAAGTTCAAGTCTAAAGATCCCATTTGTTAAATCCACAGAGCAGAAAGAAAGGAAACTTACTATTTTAAATATCTCTTGAACATGAAAAGTTACTGATGCAGTGAGGTTGAATGCACACCTAATGCTTCCTAAGCTCTGGAACATGAATCTCCTTCCTCTGTTATCTCCCCAGAATAGGAACCTCCTTAATCCACCCATCTCACTATTGGTCAGTCTAGTGATTGAGAACTAGGAAAAGCCACAGGTTGAAATGGTGAAATGTCATTACGTTGAAAGATAATACCAAAGTACAAAGTCCTAGGCATAGTCTTATCAATTCCCTCTTATCTAAGTGGTGTGGCAAATATTATCGTCACTTTTCAGAGAAAACTGAGGTGTAGAGAAATAAATAAATGAAGTTTTTTACAGTCATTCCACAAGTTACTGAGCAAGTCTTAGAAGCCCTGACTCCCTACACCACAAAATCTCCTTTGATAATCATTGCTGCCCTAACACCTTCTTACCACTTTCCTCCTTGAGCCCAGAGAACACACATTTATAATCATTTTAGGAGCCTGAGGAAACGACTTCAGCCTGTGCAAAAGGGAGAAAGAAAAAAAGGCAAAACACATCCAATGTCTTTTAGGTCCTATACTGGTTAGGAATCCTTTGATTCCAACTGACAGAATCCCAACCCAAATAGGCTTAAGCAGAAAAAGAACTCTACCAATTCAAATTAGTG
This sequence comes from Piliocolobus tephrosceles, assembly GCF_002776525.5. NCBI lineage: Eukaryota > Metazoa > Chordata > Mammalia > Primates > Cercopithecidae > Piliocolobus > Piliocolobus tephrosceles. The sequence goes on from NC_045443.1 coordinate 48,123,812, forward strand.
AAAATCATATGGCAGAAAGCCTCAGGCACAGCCTGAACAGGGCTCAGAAAATGTTACCAGGAGCCAGACAATCTCTAGGGTCATGTCTGTCCTCCCCTCTGCTGTTAGGTAGTAAGTTGATAGAAATGGCTCTGACCTTCATGCTTCCAGGGCACAAGGCCAGTTAGAAAGAGCAAGCCTACTTTTTGTGGCCATACCAGACCAATCTCATTTAACCTTTATGTAACAAAGTTGTGAGTTGTTTTTCAGTTGCCAATGGACCCTCAGGTTGTGTGCCCTGAGCACGCCCAGATGAACCAAGCCTTCAACCACAGGGGGAACCTAAGCTAAGTGCTCAGTCCAAGGATGGGGACTGAATTAAGACTGATCAGAAGAGCTGTGGTATCACCCCATGGCAGGATCCACTCAGATCATGCCTCCCAGCATCACCTCATTGCAAGATCCAATCAGATCATGCCTCATTACCCTATACTTATAAAATCTGAGGAAGCCCTCAGCTCTGGGAGATACTGCTTTGGGAATAATCCCTGGCATTCTCCTTACTTGTTGCAAGTAATAAAATCCCTTTGCTAAATGCTCCTTAGTTGTGGTCATTGGGTTGAATTTGGAATGGATGCTAGCAAGGCACATATCAAATATCCATTATAAACCTGTTGCTGGATTTCACTGGATTTGGATCAGACCCTGTCTGTCTTCCTATGGGAGATCATATACTACAATGCTTAGTGTTTGGACAAACGGAGGCAAGATGGCGTAGTTCCAGGTTCTTCACCGTCAACTTTCCTGCGCCTGGGAAAGACAGGGGTCCACTGCGCAGGGGCAACCCGACCTCCTACGCAGAGAAACCGGAACCTGCCTAGCCACGCCTACCTCCCCGCCCCTGACCCGCCTATGTCCTGCCCACTGCCCGCCCACTTCCGGGCCCAGGACATAAAAGCCGCTTCCAGCAGGCACGCACCAACTTCCTCGGCCCCTCCTCATATGCAGGACCGAGGAACCTCCTCCGAGAACCCCGGAGTGACTTCCTCGGCCTCCACGGCCGGAGACCGGTGAATCTGGCTCCCTCCTTCACATTGGCTTATAAATAAAGTTATTTTTTGCCTTGCCTACTTGCCTTTTCTCTGGCATTTGCTCTGGGGGGCGCATTAAAGCAAATCAGCTGGTGCGGAAACCTCGGAGGAGACCCCTCCTCAGGGCCCCCCAAGGTCGGAGGAGCCTCCTCCTTCCACGCCCCAGACGGACCAGGACCTGGACATGGCTTTCCCCACCTCCAAGTCTCCTAGGGGTGAGTACCTTCTGCCTCCCTCTCATATCCCTTGGCCAGAAGTCCTGCGCAGGCCCAAGGGTTTTTTTCCGGTCACCAGGTGACCCAGGGAAGTTCCCAAAGGCAGAGACTTCTGCCCAAAGGAACTCCATTCCGTTCTGTAGGAGACCCTTCCAGGACTGAGAGGTCTGCCTGGAGGTAATCTCCGTTCTGTTCCGTGGGAGACCCGTCCAGGACGGAGACGTCCGCCTGGAGGTAATCTCCATTCCGGCTCCAGCAGCCTCTCACCGGTCTCTGGTGGCTCCAAAGGACACTTTGTAGCCAGGTAGAGTTCGGTTTCTGTTTCCGCCTATTGGCGAGAGGAAGACAATGGGAAACCCCCAATCCAAAATACCTAGAGACTCCCCTTTAGGGTGTCTTCTAAAAAACCTCAAAACTTTGCAATTAGAACAAGATCTCAGATGAAAGCGACTGGTGTTCCTCTCCACTGTGGCGTGGCCACAATATAATTTAGACAATCAGTCTCAATGGCCGCCTGAGGGCACTCTAGACGGTAACATTTTAACCGACCTCAGTAGTTTTTGTCAACGCTTAGGCAGGTGGTCTGAAATTAATTACATACAAGGATTTTGGGCCTTGCGTTCTCGTCCGGACATGTGTGGCCGGTGTTCCTTGGCTCAAGTCATGTTGGCTAGGGATGCAGGCCTAACGAGTCCGAAAAAGAGGAGTCATCTTTCCTGTCTGAGTTGCCGGAAGACCTTACTTCCCCTCTCCCCCTTCCACTCCGGCCATATACTCCACCTCCCCTTCCCACTTCGGCCCCACCTCCTCTTTCGGCTCCACCTCCCCCTCCTGCTCTCGCAGTTGTCCCGCCTCCCTCCTCAGCCTCTCCCACCATTGTTGAGGCTACACTTCCCTCCCACCCCTCGGCACTTCCACCTGGCCATCTTAGCTCGCCTATCTCTGCCCATACCCACTCTAAAGATTGCCTGACTGCCCCCGCTCCTACTCTCACCCTATCCAACCCCCCCCCCCCGCGGTCTTAGCACCCTTTCGTGAGGTGGCCGGAGCAGAGGGCGTAGTTAGAGTTCGTGTTCCCTTCTCACTAGCGGATCTTTCAAAGATTGAAAAACGCTTAGGAGATTTTTCTGCCAACCCTACAATTTATACCAAAGAATTTAGATACCTTTGCCAGGCGTACGATTTAACCTGGCATGATCTCCAGGTTATTCTTACCTCTACTCTAAACCCTGAGGAGCAGGAGCGCATCCTAGTGGCCGCCAGGCAGCATGCCAACCAATTACACTTAACAGACCCTGCCTTCCCACTAGGGGAATAAGCAGTCCCCTCTATAGATCCAGACTGGAACTATCAAGTAGGCCAGCCAGGCCGCTTAAGACGAGATATGATGACTCAATGTCTTCTGGCTGGTATGCAGGCGGCCTCAAATAAGGTAGTAAATTTTAATAAACTAAAAGAAATTATTCAAGGTCCAGATGAGAACCCGGCCACATTTTTAAACAGGCTAACTGAGGCTTTAATTCAATACACTCGGTTAGACCCAGCTTCCCCAGCCAGGGCCACTATTCTAGCATCATATTTTATTTCACAATCGGCCTCGGATATTCGGAAAAAACTCCAAAAGGCAGAGGATGGGCCTCAAACTCCTATTCAAGAAATAGTCAAGTCGGCCTTCAAGGTCTATAATCCAAGGGAGGAAATGGCTGAGGCCCAACGACAGGCTCGCCTAAGGCAGAAGGTACAGCTCCAGACTCAAGCCTTAGTTGCTGCTTTGCAGCCTAGCTGTAACCCAAAACTGGAGAGCAAAACCCCCGGAGGCTCAAAGACAATAAAAGGGGTTTGCTATAAATGCGGTAACCCAGGGCATTGGGCTAATAGATGTCCCCAGAGTCCCCAACTGCCTGAGCCAGTGCGGCCATGCTACAAGTGCGGAGTAGCTGGACACTGGGCTAAAAAGTGTCCTAACCCTTGTCTGCCAACAACTCCTTGTCCAGCGTGCCATGAAGAAGGGCACTGGAAGTCTGACTGCCCCACCCTGAGAACAGGCATGGCGCCTCAACGTGATATCCCTTCTCAGGACCCTGGGAGCTCCTTCCAGCTCTTACATCTGGATGACGACTGAAGGTGCCGGGACTCGGGGACCCCCATCACCCTCGCCGAGCCACGGGTAACTCTCCTGGTAGCAGGTAAGACAATTAATTTTTTAATTGACAACGGGGCTACCTACTCTGTTTTGCCGTCTTTCGAAGGGCCTAGCCTTCCCTCCAATATTTCTGTTGTAGGAGTCAATGGCTCCCCGTCCAGCCCTCGAAAAACCCCACCCTTAATTGCTGTCTGGCCAACAACTATTTTGCACACTCGTTCCTCATTATCCCCTCATGCCCCACTCCCCTACTGGGCCAAGATGTTTTAAGTCAACTGAAAGCCTGTATCTCCATCCCTACTAGCGCCCCCCACCCTACCCGCCATCTGCTTCTGGTATTGACTAACTCAAATGACTCCAACAATCCTACTAACCCTTTCCCCGATTTCCCCATTCCTATCGACCCCCAAGTGTGGGACACCTCCACTCCTGTCGTGGCGGACCATCATCCACCAATACTTATAAAACTTAAGAAACTATCTCAGTTTCCAACCCGCCCACAGTTCTCTCTCTCTCTCCACAGCACTTACGAGGACTAAAACCAATCATTACTAGGTTACTCAGCCAACACATCCTCATCCCCATTCATTCTCCCTGTAACACCCCAATCCTACCTGTAAAGAAGGCAGATGGAACTTTTCGGTTAGTGCAGGATCTTCGTCTTATCAATGAAGCTGTTTGTCCCACCCATCCGGTAGTTCCCAACCCCTATACCCTTCTTTCTCTCATTCCACCTAATACAACACACTTTACTGTACTGGATCTAAAAGATGCATTTTTCACTATTCCCCTGCACCCAGATTGTCAGTTTCTTTTTGCTTTTACATGGGAAGACCCAGACACCCATACCTCCACCCAACTGACATGGACAGTGCTTCCCCAAGGGTTCTGAGATAGCCCCCATTTCTTTGGGCAGGCCCTAGCAAAAGACTTAGCCTCCTGTCCTCTTACCAATAGTAAAATTCTCCAATATGTAGATGACCTTTTACTCTGTAGTCCCACGGGACAGGACTCTCTTTTAGACACTGTGATCCTCCTTAATCATCTAGGATCCAAAGGTTACCGAATATCCAAACACAAAGCTCAACTCGCACAACAATGTGTCATATATTTAGGTATTGAGATCACTCCTACGACACGCTCACTTACTACAGACCGCTTAACTCTAATACAAAATCTTTCTCCTCAAGATGCTAAGGAAATTCAATCCTTCCTAGGCCTAGTAGGATTTTTCAGACACTGGATTCCTAATTTCGGAATCTTGGCTAAGCCTCTATATGCAGCTGTAAAGGAGACTCCCCAAGGACCTTTGTCTAACCCAAAGTTAATCTATAAACATTTCACTCACCTGAAAAACTGCCTTCTCTCACATCCTACTCTCTCACTCCCAGACTTCCATCGCCCCTTCCAGCTTTTCACAGATGAAAGACAAAAAGTTGCAGTGGGTCTTTTAGCCCAATCTATAGGCGCCACCTATCGCCCCGTGGCATATCTATCTAAACAATTAGACCCCACCATACAAGGGTGGCAGCCCTGTCTTCGGGCCCTAGCAGCAACAGCCTGTCTAACCCAAGAAGCAAAGAAACTCATTAGAGGTGGTAACGTAACAGTCTTCTCTACTCACCGCCTTTAAGATCCTATTGCACACAGAAGTATTAGCCATCTAACCCCGTCCAGACTCCAACTCTTTCACCTCCTATTCATAGAAGACTCCACCATTGCCCTAGGAGTCTGTTCCTCTCTGAATCCAGCCACTCTACTTCCTGACCCTCTCAAGCAACCTAGTACTGAACACTCCTGTCCAGAACTTTTAGAGGCCCAACCACCTAGTCACTTACATTTACATGACCAGCCATTGGAAGGCTCACAGTTAACCCTATTTGTAGATGGCAGTTCTTTTATAAATTCTCTAGGAAACAGACAGGCAGGATACGCGGTAGTTACATCTTCTGCGGTCCTAGAAGCTAAGCCTTTACCACAAGGAACAACATCACAGCAGGCAGAACTTATCGCACTAACTAGGGCTCTCCTCCTATCCAGAGGAAAAACGGTAAACATATACACAGACTCCAAGTATGCCTTCTTGATTGCACACACCCACTCTGTCATCTGGAAAGAGAGAGGGTTCCTAACCACCAGTGGTACCCCTATAGTCCACAAAAAACAGATACTCAAACTGCTAGACGCTTTATCAGTGCCTTCCAGAGCAGCCATCATACACTGTAAAGGTCATCAGACTCCATCTAACTCGGTGGCGGCTGGCAATAACTTTGCCGACACCACTGCCAAGTTGGCAGCCGGATTCTCCACTCCCACGCTTCCCTCTATTTGTTTTCTCTCTCCTCAATATACCCCTACTTATACCCAAGAGGAAAAGACCAAACTATTACAAGATTCAACAGCCAAACTAGCCGCAGACAATTGGATTTACCTCAATAATAAATTAGTTATTCCTGAAACTCAACTCCACACCATTCTAAAAGACATACATAATTCCCTACACATAGGACCCAAAGCTTTATATAACCTTCTAAGCCCCCTCATTCACTGCCCCACACTCATGAAACACCTAATTATAATCAACCGACAGTGTTCCACATGCCTCAAGCCAAACCCTCAAGGCGCATTGTGCAACCCCCATCCGAGCCATCAACTCAGAGGGCACCAACCAGGCAAAGATTGGCAGATTGACTTTACCCGCATGCCAAGGCATAAAAAATTCAAATATCTCTTAACCCTCGTTGATACTTTTTCAGGATGGATAGAAGCCTATCCTGCTACAGGAGAAACCGCCAATATAGTTGCCTCCATGCTCACTGAACACATTATTCCTAGGTTTGGCCTCCCGCTCACTCTTCAGTCCGACAACGGCCCAGCATTCATCTCCAAGGTAGTCCAACAGGTGGCAGCCCTCCTACACATCACCTGGAAACTCCACATCCCTTATAGACTTCAGTCTTCTGGTAAAGTAGAGAAGGCCAACGGGCTCATTAAGCAGCAACTCACCAAACTCTCCCTCGAGACTCGACAATTGTGGGTAACTCTCCTTCCCCTGGCCCTAACCCGGCTGCGAGCAGCCCCACGGAGTCCAACAGGCCTCAGTCTGTTTGAATTAGTTTACGGCCGGCCCCTCACCCTCCAGCAGTTACCCACCCTTTCTTCCCCGCTGGCAACTTATCTCCCATACCTCACCCTCTTAAGACAACTCCTGAGACAACATGCAAAACTAGCACACCCCTCTCCAACAGACACCTATAGCCCACATCTCTCTCTCAGCCCAGGAGACCAAGTATACTTAAAAGATATCCAAGCCAAAGATCTTCAGCCTAGGTGGAAAGGCCCCTATACTGTCCTCCTATCCACATACACAGCAGCCAAACTTCTAGGACACACGCACTGGGTCCATATATCACAATTAAAAAAGGCCCCCACAGAAGACAATCAGTGGACATCTACTAGACTTACCCCTACCCGTCTCAAATTCACCAAACTCTCCCAACCACCACACGTTCCCTGACCCCTTGCGCTTATCCCAATTTCTCGCCATACTCTATATAAACATAACAGAATTCCAATATCTTACCCCAGATCCCTACTTGCCTCCAGATAATAGCCCATCACAGTGGTTCTCCCGCTTACCTTTATAGAACATCTTCAGTGACAAGGTGTACCCTGTGATTACACTGAAGATGAAGCACTATTTCATACTTATATTACTATCTTTTTCTTGCATTTCAATCTCTATTACTAACCCAACTTTCATATGGAGATTCTCTATATTTGAAACTTGGTCACACAAAAATAAACAGCACTCACAGCTACAGGGCACTGCTGACTGCCCCCCTTCAGGCTGCCAACCCCATCTTACTATAAATTTCACCCTATCGTGTTGCAGTGCAGCCGGAGCTAAGGCTCTCTGCTTCCTGCATGATCAGACACATTACAATTGTAAGACTTACTGGAAACAAAAGAACCTAGGATGCCCTTACATTTATTGCAAGATCCATTATGCAACCTTGAGACAGACGAAACCCACTGCTCTCTTCACCGTTGCGAATCAACGAACCCCCCTTCAATACCAATTAAATATCAAAGACCCATGGGACCCCCGATGGGCAGACGGAGTCAAAGGTGGACTCTACACAGGCTACACAATCCTTAGTTCATATCCCATGGCTACTCTCTTGATAAAAAGAACACTTGTCCAGCAAAAATCCCTTCCTCAAAACATACAAGCCCTACAGAATTTAACCTTAGCCATACAAGCACAAGAACAGGCCTTACAAGATCAATTACACTCCTCCAATAAGGACCCCTTCTCATGGTTAAAACTAGTCCGTCAAGGGTTAAACCTAACACGGGCAGCCAACCTAACAAATCTCTCCCACTGTTTCCGCTGTGCGGCCCTTGAAAGAGCCCCTTTAGTGGCAGTCCCCTTACCTACTGCTTTCAAGGCTACAACTAACTCCATAGGCACCTCCCAAAAACCGTTTTTACTCCAAGTCCCACTATACCAAAGCCCAGAAAGTTCAATCCTTCCTTTCTGCTACTCTACCCCAAACACCTCCTGGTCTAACTATACCCAGCCACCCACTAAGACCCAGACGGCTCCCATCGGAGGTTATTTCTGGTGCAACAAAACCCTCTTCAAGGTCCTTGATCACACATCCATTGGTCAATCCCTTTGTGTCCCAGTGTCCCTAGTACCTAGTTTAACCTTATATAGCAAAGCAGAAGTAGCTGAACTCGTCATACAATTTAACCCTCCTCCTAATGATCTCCAAAAACGGGCTGTCTTCCTTCCCCTAGTCATTGGAGTCTCCCTGGCCGCCTCCTTAGTGGCGTCAGGGCTTGGAACTGGGGCACTTGCCCACTCGGTACAGTCTACCCAATCTCTAGCAGCTCAAATCTGAGAGGCCATAGAGGCTTCAGCTGAAAGCCTGGCCTCTCTGCAGCGTCAAATTACCTCAGTTGCCCAGGTAGCAGCACAAAATAGGCGAGCATTAGATTTACTTACTGCCGAAAAAGGAGAAACATGTCTCTTCTTAGGAGAAGAATGCTGCTATTACATAAACGAGTCAGGCCTAGTAGACACTAACATCCAAACCCTAAACAGGATTAAAGCAGAACTAAAAACCTACAATACCCCCTTCACCCCCGGACCACCAGTATGGCTGCTGCCCGTAATACAGCAGATGCTCCTGTTCCTAATTCCCATACTAATCCTGTTTTGTCTTATGTCTTGCTCCTATTTTAATCAAATTTCTCCGAGCCAAAGTTCAAGAGGTCACGCCCATCACCTTCAACCAGATGCTTCTTCATCCGTACGTCCGAATACCAACCATAGACCCCAACCTCAACGACGTCCCTTAACAGCAGGAAGTAGCCAGACAGACCACAGCGCCCCTTATCACTATTATCAATAAAAGGTTGGACTGTTTGGACAAACGGAGGCAAGATGGCGCAGTTCCGGGTTCTTCACCGTTAACTTTCCCATGCCCGGGAAAGACACGGGTCCACTGCACAGGCGCAACCCGACCTCTGACGGAGAAAAACCGGAACCCGCCTAGCCACACCTACCGCCCCACCCCCAACCCGCCTGTGTCCCGTCCACTGCCCTCCCACTTCCGGGCCCAGGACATAAAAGCCTCTGCAGGCATGCCGCCGAACTTCCTCGGCCCCTCCTCATGCGCGGGACCCAGGAACCTCGCCTGAGAACACCTGAGCGAACTTCCTCGGCCCCTCCTTGTGCGCGGGACCCAGGAACCTCGCCCGAGAATGCCTGAGCGAACTTCCTTGGCCCCTCATGCACAGGACCAAGGAACCTCATCCGAGAACGCCAGAGCGACTGTCAGCCTCCACCGCTGGAGACCGGTGAACCTCGCTCCCTCCTTCACATTGGCTTATAAATAAAGGTTTTTTTTGCCTTGCCTACTTGCCTTTTCTCTGGCATTTGCTCTGGGGGTCGCATTAAAGCAAATCACTTAGAACACTGGATTTTCACTGGGATGACTGCTTGCAACAAAGAAAGTAAAAGACAAAATGAAACACTGGCTTTGGCATCAAAGTGATGTCGTCAAGTCCTGATTGTGTCATTGGTTGACTCTGTGACCTTGAGCAAGTTATCTGTTTTTTCATCTGTAAATGGGGGTATCTACCTAAAAGGTTATGCTGAGGAGTAAATGAAGCAATGCACTTGGCACTTAATATAGGTTGACTTCACTCAACAGATATTTATTGAGTGTCTACTGTGTGCTCCGCTCTTAGTGCCTGGCTTAGAGCCCCGAATAACTAGACATATCCCTGCCTGCATGGAGCATACAATGATGAAAAATGTTTTCTACAGATGAGGAAGAAGCTCAGGGTGCCCAGAGAATGTAATCTGACCTACCCAGGGGGAGAAGCTCTGAGGCTTTCTTGAGGAAGTAACATCTGAGCTGAATTTCAAAGAACGAAAAAAGAATATTTCAGCCAACTAGAATAGCTCATGCCACAGCCAAGCGAAAGGAGGAAACACACTATATCCAAGGAACTGAAAGAAAGCAGGCAGGGCGGGGCACCAGAGCCTCAAGGGCAGATTCTAGGATGGTTACTATTTCCATCAATTTCTTCCTAAATCTTGTTAAGACCCTAGGACAATGAGCCAAATGCTTATTTTAATGCCTGACCAAAAAAAAAAAAAAGATACATTAGAATGTCTTATATTTTTATTCTGAAACATTTTTTGTTCCCAAGTGTTCTAATATTTAAAATTGTTTCCTCTGAATTTCTACATATTTCAAACTTGAATAGAAAGTAAAGCAAACATTGGCCAGGCGCGGTGACTCACGCCTGTAATCCCAGCACTTTGGGAGGCCGAGACAGGCGGATCACGAGGTCAGGAGATCGAGACCATCCTGGCTAACACGGTGAAACCCCCGTCTCTACTAAAAATACGAAAAAAAAATTAGCCGGGTGTGGTGGCGGGTGCCTGTAGTCCCAGCTACACGGGAAGCTGAGGCAGGAGAATGGCGTGAACCTGGGGGGCGGAGCTTGCAGTGAGCTGAGATCTGGCCACTGCACTCCAGCCTGGGTGACAGAGCAAGACTCCGTCTCAAAAAAAAAGAAAAAAAGAAAGTAAAGCAAACATTGCATAATAGTTCCTTTTGTGCTCTTGATTGTACCATAAGCCTTCTCCTTTGGTCTTGCTTTAGAAAACACAGAACTTAACATAACTGAAGTTCTTGTTTATCTGTTAAAGTAATTAAGAGTCTGATGAATCACAGCAAACCAGTATCAACGAAAGCAAACAAGCAAACTGTTCAGTATCACTTTAACTCTCTCCATATTTAAAACCAAGAGCATTAGGCTACATTAAAAAATAAGAATTCCCTGTTGAACTATGGAGCCACTGGTTAATCCCAGTGCCAGAGAAATGGAGCAGAGGTCACGTGAACCAAGGGGAAGGAAATAATGAACCAGGCAATGTGCAAGGTATTATTTTGTTTCAGAAACTATCTTGGGAACCTGCAGATAACTACATGGAAACATATGTATGAACTAGGAAAATTGCCATTCAGAATTTACCTTTGTTTTGTTGTTTTTTGAGACAGGGTCTCCCTCTGTGGGCCAGAGTGTAATGAGGTGGTGTGATCATGGTTCACTGCAGCTTTAACCTCCCAGGCCCAAGTGATCCTCCTGCCTCAGCCTCCTAAGTAGCTGGGACCACAAGCACACACCACCACACCCGGTTAATTTTTTTATTTTTAGTAGAGATAGGGTCTCACCGTGTTGCCCAGGCTGGTTTCAAACACCTAGGCTTAAGTGATCCTCCTTCCTCAGCCTCCCAAAGTTCTGGGATTACAGGCATTAGCCACCACATCCAGCCCCAGAATTTATCATTCTTGAAAGTAAAAAGCTTGATAGTCTTACTTGAGGCTACATGTTTCTCAATCTTTAAAAATGTATCTGACACTGCCTGGCACAGTGGTTCGTGCCTGTAATCCCTGCACTTTGGGAGGCTGAGGCTGGCAGATCACCTGAGGTCAGGAGTTCAAGACCAGCCCGGCCAACATGTGGAAAACTTGTCTCTACTAAAAATACAAAAAGTTAGCTAGGCATGGTGGTGGGCACCTGTAATCCCAGCTACTCGGGAAGCTGAGGCAGGAGAATTGCTTGAACCTGGGAGGTGGAGGTTGCGATGAGCCTAGATCACACCATTGCACTCCAGCCTGGGCAACAAGAGCAAAACTCCGTCTCAAAAAAAAAAAAAAAAAAAAAAATGTATCTGACACTGATGTCAATCTTCTCTTTGGAATAATCCTTTTATTCCATGTCCCAAATATCTAATAATTTCCATTTCTTAAGTATCTTCTTTATGCAAGGCACTATTTATTTATAGAGACAGGATCTTGCTATATCGCCCAGGCTGGTCTCAAACTCCTGGGCTTAAGCAATTCTCCTGTCTCAGCCTCTCAAAGTGCTGTGATTACAGGCGTGAGCTATAACACCCAGCTGGCACTAACTTTTTAAACAATTATTTCACATAGTACTTACAACTCTACAAGACAGGGATAATTATCCCCATTTGACAAATGAGAAAAGAGATTTTCAGAGGTTATATTTCTTGTCCAAGGCCATGCAGTGAGTGGCCACATCAGTGTTCCCATGCAGTTTGCCCGACTCAGAAGCCCAGGCCTCCCCACCACACTGTATTGCTTCCCAAGATCGTCTTCTGAGTCCAAGACCTCCATATTTGTCTCTTCCCTCCTCCACCATTTCACTGTGATGGTCTCCTGAGACTCATCTGTTCTGTATTATTCTATGTTCAATCCCTTGACCCTTTCTTCCACTCTTAGATCATGAAAAACCACCTGTGTGAAGATTCCTAAACCTCAGACTTTTGCCAATCCTTTGATATTTAGACTTTAACACAGCAAAACCAGAATACACTGTCTCCTTCCCTAAATAAACAACACTTTCTAACTTCTCTACTACCTATGATTATTTCTGTATTATTTAAGGATCAGATAAAGTGATGCCCCTTCTACAAAGCGTTCTCTGGCTATTTCAAGAAACTTCCTCTTTGAGAAATCTCTTTATCACTAACACCCAGGGGTGTGATTTCACATCACCCATCTCTTCTTTGTTTCTTTTACATGTCAGACACATCGCTTATTATACAGCAGGTACCCAAAAAGTATTTACTGATTAAATCATCGTAAGTACTGCCTGTTCTTCTGACAAGGATTTTTTTTTTTGGTGCTGCTTTGCTAGTCGGAGACCTCCATGGCTAGTGATGCCCCTGCCCAGGGCCTTACTCTGCCCTGGGCTTGCTGCAGGAGATACCTGACCCCCTGAGCACAGCAGGGCTGCACTTGTCTTGTCTTCTGGCCCAGGTCCTGCAACTTTCTGTGGGATCTGTACTTAGCCCACAGCTGGGCCAGGCATGCCATGACCTGCCTCCAGCTTGGGCACTGGCATCTGCACGAGGGGAATGTGGTGACATCAGAAAAACTTGGAGGCACCATTGACCCTGAGGTCTTGAAGTGGTGTTACAGCATGTCACAGCCCTGGCTTGGGGAGCCCTTAGGTCTGGACTCCCAGAAGGGCCACAGCTTTTCTCTCCTTCTCATCACCTGCAATGTGACGAGCAGGAAGGGTGGCAGAAGGGTGGTGTGTGCTTCAGTCTATTTGTGTTACAGCTCTTTCAGTCCCACCATTCGGTGGGTCCCAAGTTCTTGTCCTGCGTCCAGGAAGAATGAGGTACATGGACAGCTGGAGGGTGAAGAAGGCAGAAGGGAGCTTCACTGAGCCACAGAACAGCTCTCAGGAGACCCGAAGTGGGTAGCTCCTTTCCACAGGCAGGACATCCCATCAAGTGTGCAGCCCTCAGCACAGAGGAGACCCAGAGTAGGTAGCTGCTATCTGCAGGCAGCTTGTCTCACTGAGTGTGGGAGTCTGGCTGAGTCTGGAGTTTTCATGTGCTCAGAATGAAGGAAGTGCATGCTGATGGGTCCATGGGCAGCCATGCATGGGCCTGGTAAAAGCATTATCTGATTGGCCAAACGGTCATCAATGAAGTTCTCACTCTGAGTTGCAGACTCTACCTGGAACTGGCAGCCTGGCTCCCAGCCTTCTGGCTGTCCCTGGCTTGAAGATGGGGTTTCACTGGGTACCCACCCCTTCCAGCCTAGGAAACTGGTCTGCCTTCCTCTGCCATCAATATGCCCTCCACAACGCCCAGGCTGTCTGTGCCAAGGGGTGCCTGCAGGACCCTTCCAAGCTTCCTTCAGCACCCCCATCCCCCTCCCAAACTCCTCAGTGTCCAAAGTCTGGAAGGGGCCCAGGTGGCAGAGGGCTGGCAGGAGGCTGGCGTGTCAGTGCCGCCCTGAGTGCATGCATCCCCTGCTGGGTTATGACAGTGCTGGGGCTCAGCTACAACTTTGTTCCACACCAGAGCGAGTACTGGGAGTGGGTAGAGGCCAGGGAGCAGGCACTTCCAAGCCTGTGGGGGCAAGGGGCTTCCTAGACCGCCAAGAGAACAGGGATGCCCAGGTCCAGAGCTGTGGCTGGCCGGCTGCAGCTGTTCCCAGAAGCACAGGGCTCCTGCCCCACCAATTCAGCAGGGCACAGGGCTCTTGCCTGTTCCCAGCCCCTGTGGGCTCTGCAGAGTGTGCAGCCCTGGCCATGCCTCCCCTACTGTAGCTGGCATCCTTGTAGCAGCCGCTCCAGATGGCCCGCTACAACCATCACTTCTACATACCTCTCATTTGTCCCTTCCACTCCATTTCCACAGCTATCACCATCACCTTAGTTTGAGAACTAGTGCCTGGATAACTATTTGTGTAAGTTGACCAGGGATGGCTGGAATGACAAACCAGTTGTGTGAGAACTTGCCAGTTATTGCCTAGTTACTCAAAGGATATGACAGGAAAGTAGGGAAGACACTAAGTCTAGACAAAATAGTAGAAAAACACTCCTTTTGCAACTGACTCAGTCTTCCTTGCCCTTCTTTGTCCAATTCACCCCACTAACATAGCATGGCAGAAAGAGAAGCTTAGCAAGCAATTTTCCTGGGGTACAAAGAAGTGGTTTCCTGGATAAGCACCAATATCTGATCTAAAGCCTAGTGTCTAATGCCTAACAATGCTACACATTGGTCTCCACACCTCCACACCTTCACTCCTCCTGTCTTCGTACTCACCATTTCCAGAATAAGGACAATCTTTCTTCAGTAACAGTTTATTTTTATTTATTTATTTTGAGACGGAGTCTCACTCTGTCACCCAGAGTGGAGTGCAGTGGTGCGATCTTGGCTTACTGCAACCTCCGCCTCCCAAGTTGAAGCAAATCTCCTGCCTCAGCCTCTTGGGTATCTGAGATTACAGGCACCTGCCACCACACCCAGCTAATTTTTGTGTTTTTGGTAAAGATGGGGTTTTGCCACATTGGCCAGGCTGGTCTCCAAAACCTGACCTCAAGTGATCCGCCCACCTCAGCCTCCCGAAGTGCTGGGATTAGAGGCATGAACCACTACGCCTGGCCTTAAATAACAGTTTAATTTGGCTATTCCCACAACTCAAAATTATGAAAGTACCTACTAATGATAAAATCGAATAAGCTGCTCATCTCTGTATTTAGGGCTGTCAGAGCTGTCTCGACACTTTTGCCAGCTTTGTGGTACAGTGGAAAACCATGGGGTTTGAAGTCAGAACATTTGAATCCAGATCTCATCATTGCATCTCACTAATATCATTATTCACTTAGTAAAAGAGGACACCACCTCCTACATCTCCCAGGATTCTTATGAGGATGAAATGAGATAAACACAAAAGGTGCTTTATAAACCATAAAAATGCCAGTGTTGAGCACTGGAACTTCTCCACACGGTCTCTCACTCTGGTCAAGGCCTGCTTCCTTAAGCATTTGCAAGAGGAGCAGAATGATATTTATTTTTCTATCAGAAAAGATATTTTACTTCTATGAATGTAGCCTTGAAATTCCAATCATCTGGATTTTTTTTTTTTTTTTAGGCTAGTCAAGTGAAGCAGTGGGAGTGGAGAAGGAACAAAAATCTGTAACTGGCTGTGATCAGTTCACTGTAAACACCACTGCACTCAAACCAACCCATCTGGATTATTATACATTATAATGTTTTCTGAAGATTTGGTATATTTTAAAGACTTCTGTCATAAAAAAAAATAGTTGGCAAAATTCTATTTTTGCACCTAACAAAAAGTTCAGCACCCTCATGAGAAGCACTTGCTTCAATTGCTACAGATAAGTTCCAGACAGACTGCTTGTGGATATAAACATGGTTTTCTAAATCTCTCTAATCTTGGCTCCCATCTTATCTGTCAAGCCAAACAGGTAGTATTAGAACTATAAAAGAAGCACCATCTGATTCATTTTATCTTGCCTATCAGGTTATGGGAACAGATTACTAAATCTAATCCCAGAGGAAGAGCTTCTTTGATCTTATTGTCCACTGAAGTTTAGAAATAAATCTAAAATCCTTACTAAAAAAACAAAGGCTTGGCCAGGTTTAATGGCGCACATCTGAAAACCCAGCAGTATGGGACGCCAAGGTGAGAAGATCACACGAGCCCAGGAGATTAAGACCCAACTGAGAACACAGTGAGACCTCATCTCTACAAAAAAATTGTTTTCAAAACTTAGCCGGGTCTAGTGGCACATGTCTGTAGTCTCGCTACTCAGGAGGCTGAGGTGGGAGGCTTGCTTGAGCCCAGGAGGTCGAGGCTGCAGTGAGCTGTGATTACGCCACTGCACTCCAGCCTGGGGGGCAAAGTGAGATCCCATCTCAAAAAAAAGAAAAAGGCTACAATATTAAAATAAACAGATGTACATCTATATCTATAAATATAAATGATGTTATTTACCAAGTAGCTTGCCAATGCATACAATCCCATCTGCCCCAATTTTTCTTTTCTTCCTTTTTTTTTTTTTGGAGATGGAGTCTAACTCTGTCACCCAAGCTGGAGTGCAGTGGTATGATCACAGCTCACTGCAGCCTCAACCTCCCAGGCTCAAGTGATCCTCCCACCTCAGCCTCCCAAGTAGCTGGGACCACAAGTAGCTGTGCCACCATGCCTGGCTAATTTATTTATATTTATTTACAAAAAACAGAGATGACGTCTCACTGTATTGCCCCAACGGGCCTTGAACTCCTGGCCCTCAAGCAATCCTCCCACTTCAGCTTCCCAAAGTGCTGAGCCACCATGCACAGCTGAATTTTTTCATTTTTTTGTAGAGATGGGGTCTCCTTATATTACCCAGGCTGGTCTCAAACTCCTGGGCTCAAGTGATTCCCCCGCCTCGATCTCCCAAAGTGCTGAGATTATAACCATGAGCCACTGCACTTAACCTGCCCCAACTTTTTAAACGGGAGGAAACATTGGAGAAAGTGAACTATTAATACATTGTTAACCTGTCAGTCCACATTTTTGCCATTGTGCTTTTATTTTTTTCCTTTCATATTCTGGGCTCCTGAGTAAAATTCTATAAACATTGACCTTATGTTCACACAACATTTGGATGGCAGGTATGCCTAAAAATGTGAGAATTAGGTAAAAATGGTGCCTTCTAATGCCAATGCTTAACTCTTATGCGTGGAGGGGTGGTGTGGTCATCGACAACCTTGAGAATCTGATGAAAGGTGTAGGTCCTCTCCCTAGAAAAACACTCCTACAAATGAACAAACCATTTCAGGAAGAAACAGATAAAACAAACGCTTGTCGAAGCATCTTGTTATCACTTCCAAAGCACCACATACGAAATTTTAAACTCAAAAGTTCCATTCTCTAAACCTAGTCTCCTAGCCTTGTACACCTCCCACTAAACCTGATCCTCAACTTAGAGACTTCCAGTGCCTCCACTGTACCTGGTCTGTCTCTGGCTATCAACTCGCACTGATTCCCTTCTCCCACTAGGCTGAACTACAGAGCAAATCAATTCATTATCACTCTCCTATTCATGCTCCCTTTTCTTTTTTGAGACATAGTCTCACTCTGTCACTCAGACTGGAGAGCAGAGGTGCAATCTCGGTTCACTGCAACTACCACCCTCCAGGCTCAAGTGATCCTCCCACCTCAGCCTCCTGGAAACACAGATAGCGTGCACCACGCCAGGCTAACTTTTTTGTATTTTTGGTAGAGATGGGTTTCGCCACGTTGCCCAGGCTGGTCTGGAACTCCTGAGCTCAAGCAATCCGCCCACCTCAGCCTCCCAAAGTCCTGGGATTACAGGCGTGAGCCACCACGCCCAGCCCATGCTCCTTTGTTCTATTGCCATACAAATCAGCCAATTTCTGAGCGAGCGGGGCCTTTTACCCCAAATCTGCTTCTTGTTCTATATTTTTTAATTTAGTGAGTGGCAAAACCTTTTGTTACTGGAACTCAAACCAGAAACCAGGACACCATCCTAGCTCTCTCCCTCTCACTTACTGCCCACAACCAGTCAGATGTGGTCTCTTCCTTTCTTCCTCCATTGCTTCTGCACACATCGCTCTTTACTTGGCTTAACTGGCCTCCAGTCTGACCTCTTCCAATCTACTTTTTATGCTGCTACCAGAACCTAAATAAAAAATCACTTCCTGCTTGAAATCCTTTCATGGCTTCTCACAGCTTTCAGATTAATTTTCAAAATATTTAGTTTAAAATGCAAGGCTCAGCTGGGTGTAGTGGCTCATGCCTGTAATCCCACCTTGGGAGGCCAAGGCAGGAGGATTGCTTGAGTTCGGGAGTTAGAGGCCAGCCTGGGCAACATGATGAGACCTCATCTCTACCAATAAAAAATTAGCTGGGCATGGTGGTGCACACCTGTGGTCCTAGCTGCTCAGGAGGCTGAGGTGGGTGGATCAATTGAGCCCAGAAGGTTGAGGCTGCAGTGAGCCCTGATGGTGCTACAGCACTCCATCCTAGACAGAGCCAAATGCAATGTCCTTCTTTCTTTTTTTTTTTTGAGATGGAGTTTCATTCTTGTTGCCCAGGCTGGAGTACAATGGCATGATCTTGGCTCACTGCAACCTCCACCTCCCAGGTTCAAGTGATTCTCCTGCCTCAGCCTCCCAAGTAGCTGGGATTACAGGCACCCACCAGCACACCCAGCTAATTTTTGTATTTTCAGTAGAGACGGGGTTTCACCATGTTGGCCAGGCTGGTCTCGAACTCCTGACCTCAGGTGATCACCCACCTTGCCTCCCAAAGTGCTGGGATTACAGACATGAGCCACCGTGCCCGATCAAAATGCAGTTTCAAATACAAAATCAAATAAAATGCAAGTATCTTATGATCTGGCCCTGTTGGTCCTCAAGCTCTATCCTCCACATGCCTCCCTCATGCCTGGTTCTATACATAATACCATTTGTGCTGTTTGCCTCTGTGCAGTTCCACAACAGTTATGCCCTCTGCCTGGAGTACCCATATCCTCCCTTCATCTGAAATTTACTAGTTCTCAAAAACATCCACGGTCTTCTCCAAAAATGCCTTTCTTAATTCTGCAGTTTATTAAGTGCTCTAGATATACTCCTGTAGGCCCATGCCTCTATCCTCTCACCCTTCCAGGGGGCTCTAATGTTGGTTTACTCATTTGTCTCTAACTCTAAGTGTCTTGATGGCAACATACTTGTTTTATATATCGTATCTGCAGCACTCAATTAATCTTTGTTAAATGTACAAATAATCCCAGGCATCTTGTAATTTACCTTCAACTGCCACAAAAGCCAAACCTTGACCCTCTCAAGTCACCCTACTCACGTCCATACTCCTCCCTCTCAACAGATGACTTCACATCTCATTTCATAGAACAAAAAAATGAACCACTGAGACTGGAAATGTAAGAACCTCACAGATCCCCTCTCCTGACCTAAGGATGAGGTCTCCTCCCAGGCTCTGCAACAATACCCCTGCGCTCTTGATTCCTGTCTCCTAGGCCTGTCTTTTGCTGAGTCATACTCATTTTGTATCTTCACTGTTCCCCTCTCCAGGAATTCCTTCCCCTGTGCTCAAATATCCTAAAATCCACACCTTCCTCCAGTAAAATCAAAACAAAACAATACACCAGGCCAGGCACGGTGGTTCACTCACATCTGTAATCAATCCCAGCACTTTGGGAAGCCAAGGAGGGCAAGTCACTTGAGGTTGGGAGTTCAAGACCAGCCTGGGCAACAAGGCAAAATCACATCTCTACAAAAAATACAAAAATTTGCAGGGCGTGGTGGCGTGTGCCTGTAATCCCAGCTACTTGGGAAGCTGAGATGGGAGGATTGCTTGAGCCTGGGAGGTTGAGGCTGCAATAAGCCATGATCACACCACTGAGCTCCAGCCTGGAAGACAGTAATCCCCTGTAAAAAAAAGGGGGGGGGGGGGGGGGGAAACACCCAAAAAACAAAGTAACACACCACAAAAAACTTAGTTTTACCTTCTCCTCAAGTTACTGCCTTCTTATCCTCTCTTCACTGTCAAATCTTTAAAAATGTTAAATCCGGCTGGGTGCAGTGGCTCATGCCGGTAATCCCAGCACTTTGGGAAGCCAAGGCAGGTGGATCACCTGAGGTCTGGAGTTTGAGACCAGCCTGGCCAACATGGTGAAATCCCATCTCTACTGAAAATACAAAAATTAGCCAGGCATGGTGGCGTGCACCTGCAGTCCCAGCCTACTCAGGAGGCTGAGGCAGGAGAATCCCTTGAACCCAGGAGGCGGAGGTTGCAATGAGTCGAGATTGCACCACTGCACTTCAGCCTGGGTGACAGAGCAAGACTCTGTCTCAAAATAAATAAATAAATAAATAATAAAAACAAAGGCTTCATCCTATGTCTGATCTGTGTAATATCTGATTCTCGTGTTCCTTCTTAAGATGTTCTTCTATTCCCGCAGCTTCTGGACACCATTCTGTCATGGGTCTTTCACCCCTCTACAGCTGCTCCACTTCTACTTCCCCAGTATTCCTTCCCTAGTCCTGGTTATTCCTGCAGACTTCTTTTTGTGGGAGTTCATTGGATCTGTGACTCATCCACCCTTTCCTATCCTGTGGGACAGACTGACTACACAGAAAAATGTTGGGCACCTGTCACTTGTATTAGTTTCCTATTGCTGCTCTAATGCATTACCACAACCTAAGTGTCTTAAAACAACACAAACTTTTCATGTTACCACTCTGAAAGACAGAAGTCCAAAACGGGTCTCACTAGGCTACAATCAAGGTGTCAGCAGGTCTGTGTTTCTTCTGGAGGCTCTGGGGGAGAATCTATTTCCTTTTCCAGTTTGTAGAGGCCACCTTCACTCCTTGGCACATGGTTCCTTCCTTCATTTTCAAAGTCAGCAGTGTAACATCTTCAAATCTCTCAACCTGACTTGATTCTCCTACCTTCCACCTTCTTGTAAAATCCGTTGTAATTACATTGGCCCCACCCAGATAGTTCAGGACAATCTCTCAACTCAAGGTCAGTTGATTTTTAGCAACCTTAATTCCATCTGCAACCTTAATTTCACTTTGCCATGTAATATAACACACCCCCAGGTTCTGGAAATTAGGATGTGGACATTTCTGGGAGTGGTGAAGAGGCGATATTATTCTGCCTGCCACATCAGCTAAACCAGCAAATATATAAAAGATAATGGGACCTTCAGTGAGGCATCACACTGGTCTAAAATAGACAAGATGAGCTTAGCATGGTGGGGGGTGCCTGTAATCTCAGCTCCTTGGGAGGCTGAGGCAGAAGAATCACACGAGCCTGAGAGGCGGAGGCTGCAGTGAGCCGAGACCACGCCACTGCATTCCAGCCTGGGCAACAGAGTGAGACTTTCTCTCAAATAAATATGAAAGACAAGATGAGAACAGTGTGAAATGGCAGAATAGTTGCAGGAAGAACTGAATGAGGAATACAAGGGAACAAAATACTGCCCTTACACTCTAGGTTTCAAAAAGAAAATTAGGCTGCATTTTACATTTGTCAAATGCTCACATTTGTCTCTGACACATCTCCCCGTGTTAAAATTAAAATTTCTATTTCTGGAACCTTCCCTACATGATCACTTGACTCAGAATCCTTTGATGACTCTAAGCATATCTTCTAATCCTCCCCCAATCTCTTTACAACTTTAAAATTATGAAACCTAGCAAGTAAGTTTTTGAATATGCAAAATGACCATTATACATATGAAAATATGTTCAATTTCAGTCATAATACAAGAAATGCTCATCAAAACTGCTGTAAGGTACCATTTCTCACACATCAGATTGGTGAAAACTTCTAGTCTGACAACACGTTCCGCTGGGCAGGCTGTGGAGAAAGAGACACTTCCATAGACTGCTGGTGGGAATGTCAATACATGAAACCCTTGTAGGGAAATCTGGCAATGTCTAACAAAACTAAACTCTAATTTTCCTTTGACCCAGCAATTCCACTGCTGGGAATTTACCTTTAATAATATGAAAACACAGCCGGGTGTGGTGACTCATGCCTGTAATCCCAGCACTTTGGGAGGCTGAGGCAGGTGGATCATGAGGTCAAGAGATTCAGACCATCCTGACCAACATGGTGAAACCCTGTCTCTACTAAAAATACAAAAATTAGCTGGGCATGGTGGCATGTGCCTGTAGTTTCAGTTACTTGGGAGGCTGAGGCAGGAGAATCCCTTGAACCCAGGAGATGGAGATTGCAGTGAGCTGAGATCGCGCCACTGCCCTCCAGCCTGGCGACAGAGTGAGACTCTGTCTCAAAAAAAGAAGAAGAAGAGATGAAAACACATATGCACAAGGTTATTCCTTGGGACACTGTTTGCTGTAATGTCTCCAGCCTACATGCTCACTCACATCTAGGAGAGTACTTAAACTATGCTACACCCACACAGTGGAGGACTACGCAGCTATAAAACACAATGAGGAAAAGATCCCTAGGATGTGAAGTCCTCCACTCTCTGCTTGTAGATTTCAGATGCTTTCTTCAGGATCCTTTCCATTTGACACTTCTCTTGCATCTTTCTAAGGCCATCTGTTCTTTTTGCTCATTGCCATGGCTTTCAGGAATTTTGCCTTGTCTTTGTCCTTTTCTTCTTCTGCTTGATCACGCTGAGCTCTGCAATGCCTTTCAGCTAAAGGGGGGTCCCTTCTGGGGACAGCTTATAGGCTGTCATGGCACCGCCCCCTCCGCCCCCACAGTTTGGTAGGTAGACTGCCCTGATTATTTAATGATCAAATTGCCCCAGATTTCGCTATTGGAAGCCCCTTTAAGCTGGCTCCTGTTGTCTATTGACATGTCCCATTATTCTTTGAATGACTTTTTTTTTTTTTTGAGATGGAGTCTCACTCTGTCGCCAGGCTGGAGTGCAGTGGAGTGACCTCGGCTCACTGCAACCTCCGCCTCCCGGGTTCAAGCTATTTTCCTGCCTCAGCCTCCTGAGTAGCTGGGATTACAGGCATGTGACACCCCACCTGGCTAATTTTTGTATTTTTAGTAGAGACAGGGTTTCACCATGTTGATCAGTCTGGTCTTGATCTCCTGGCCTCAAGTGACTGGCCCGTCTCGATCTCCCAAAGTGCTGGGATTAAGGCATGGGCAGTGAGACAACACAGCCTAGGTAGCAGAACACCACCTAAGGCAGGAATGGAACATATACCTTGTCCCTTTCTGAGCCCATTCCCCCAAAACCCCACTTACAGACACTTCTAATGTGTATTTCCAGGGCGGGTATTTCTCATCAATCACGGTTTTCTTTGTAAAGGAACCCAGACACAGTCTGCCTCATAACCCTCATCTCTGGGCTCCAAGCAGCCTCTTGTATTTACTCAGAGTTAGCACATCACCTGGAGCCTACTTGGCATTCCAGCCTTAAGCACACCTCAGGGGTGACAGGACCAAGGCAGAGCCCCAGTGCAAGCAGATATGGGTGCGGTCAAATGGGAGGGTCCAGACACCAGTGCTGATGGGCCAGGGCCTTCGAGGGCCTACTTGACCTGGATGAGAATCAAACGACATGTGCTACTGGGAGAAACTGTCTCTGCTGACATAGATACTGAATGAATAACAAAGGCAGAAGAGAAAAATCAAGTATGAAGTTTGAGGTTGGCCTATGTAAACTACAGAATAAAGCAAAAACCAGTTATTTTAAAATACAATAAAATATAAATAAATAATCACAGTGATGGATTATAAGCCACTGAATAAAATAGGAATACAAGAATCCAAACTGATAAATGATTACATAGAGAAGAAAGAAAAGCTATTCCTCATTAGAACGCCTACTAATAAATGGTTTTTTGTTTGTTTTCGAGATGGAGTTTCCCTCTGTCACCCAGACTGAGTGCAGTGGCGCAATCTTGGCTCACTGCAACCTCCACCTCCTGAGTTCAAGCGATTCTTCTGCCTCAGCCTCCCCAAGTAGCTGGGACTACAGGCACGCACCACCACACCCAGCTAATTTTTTTTTGTATTTTTAGTAGAGATGAGGTTTCACCATGCTAGCCAGGCTGGTCTTGAACTCTTGACTTCAGGTGATCCATCCACCTTGGCTTCCCAAAGTGGTGGGATTACAGGCATGAGCCACCATGTCCGGCCATAAGTGTGTTTTTTTTTTTAAAGTGATGTATTTAGGAAAAACACTATTTAGCAAACTAAAATTAATGGATTCAAGTAAGGATCATCAAGGGACACTGAAATTAATGGTTAAAAGTCTGACAAATAACAGGATATTTGTATAATATTAAAGTACCTATTCAGAGACTACTTATTAATTAAAAGGGGGAGAAAAAAAGTGACCACAGTGGAGAACCAGGCAGACACCACGTTAATCCACATGATCAAACCAGTGGTGTGCTAGAGCCCACTCCTACCAACCCAGGAAAGGGACATTTCCCAACTTTGTATTCCACGATGACGGACCCTATTTAGAAACTAGCCGTGGTGGGAATATTTACAACACAGAATGGGGCAATGGCAAATACCACAGAACAGGGCAATACCTCCCCCTTCAGAGCCAACTGAGTTGTTAAACATTTATCGGCACCACACTGGATCAAAGTTAACTACCACCAGGCAATTCAATTTCCTGTGCCTCCTGACACTTCACACTAAGAAGAGCACAACATCATTTTTGTCGTATTCTGCCCAAAATGTATGACCTCAATCTAGTGAGAAAACATGGAGGGGAGTAGGGGAACACAGACTAGATTGAGAGGCATCCTACAAAATAACTGGCAAAACATCAAGGTCGGCTGGGCACGGTGGCTCACGCCTGTAATCCCAACACTTTGGGAGGCCAAGGTGGGTGGATCACCTAAGATCAGGAATTTGAGACCAGCCTGACCAACATGGTGAAACCCCATCTCTACTAAAAATACAAAAAAATTAGCTGGGCGTGGTGTCGCGCTTCTGTAGTCCTAGCTACTCCAGAGGCTGAGGCAGGAGAATTGCTTGAATCCAGGAGATGGAAGTTGCAGTGAGCCGAGACTGAGCCATTACACTCCAACCTGAGCGACAAGAGCGAACCTCCATCAAAAAAAAAAAAAAAAACTCAAGGTCAAGAAAGACAAAGATGATTAAGAAGGTGTTTCAGACTAAAGGAGACTAAAGAGACAGGACAGCTAAATGCAATATATGATCCTAACTGGATGCTAGATCAGAAAAAAAATTTTTTTTTGCTATTAAGGACATTATTGGGACAACTGGTGAATATGAATAAAATCTTTAGATTGAAAAACAGAATTACATCAATGTTAAATTTCTGATTTTAAACACTGTATTATGGTTATATAATAAAAGAATGCCCCAAATGCATACAAAAGTATGTGGAAGGCCTAAGTCTGCTACTGTCAGGTGGCTCGCCAAAAATATTTTTTAAAGAAAGAAACATGTTAATAAAGGAAAATGCGGGTACCAGACACACAGTTCTTTGTACTATTCTGGGGACTTTTCTGTAAGTCTGAAATTACTTAAACATGAAGTTATAAGGGAAAAACCATGAACGATACCTGATCCTCTGCCCTCATCTCTAGGTCCACGTGGCTGCAGTCGGAGGGAAGCAGTGAGCAAGGCATTCTCCGAGGTCTCAAGGGGCCCCAAGGCTACGAGGTCAGAACAGAAGCGAAGGCCACGTCCACCACCGACCCACCTCAAGAGCCACAGCCCCACTCAGGTCTCACACGCAGGTGCAGGGACTGGCCACAGGTGCAGGGACCTCACATCTTTCCCCTGGGCGCATGTGCAGCTCGAGGCTTTGCAGGAGGCGCACCTGTGATGGCCCCACTGCCAGGTGAGCCCAGCGGGCTCTCATCACCTCAGCTGGAGATTCCAACTGCAGGGCGCGCACCGCCTCTGCCTAGGGCACGTTTCTGAAGGATGGCAAGAATCCTGGCCTCTGATGGCTATCTTCTCCCCTTCCCCTCCAAGCCCATTGTTGTGACCCTGTGCCCTCTCTCCCCTCAATTTTGGGCCCAGGAATTAGGTACTAAGACTCAGTCACAGAGAGAAGTCAGGAGCTCCCTTGTGAAGGCAGACTTAAGCAAATGCATCTTCTTCCAAAGCCTTAATGTTTTTCTTATTGTTGGCTTCGAAAGCCTAGTTTGTGGCCCAGGCTGCTACTGGTGAGTTTCTGGCAGGGTGCTGGAAATCTTGGCCAATACCAGCCGACCACTCCCCCAGGCCCCTGGGGCGTGTTTCTGGGCTTTCCCATTATCAATTAGTTGGAAATTGCACATCATTGTGTCCTGGCCTTACAACAAACACCTGTTCTGATCTACAGCCTCTTGCTGAAGGAACACCAGGAGACAGACAGCAGGTGGTGGGGTACGCTACAGGTATTGTGCTTCTTAAGCTTATGTTTTCTGATGAAGCCTCATTCATAGGATGAAGCCGCTGTATCTGAATTCTGGGGTGAACACAATAAGTTGCACAGGGAACAGACTCAGGTGCTGCTAAATCTGTTGTGATCATAGTTGCTTTTGCAAGTTTCTTCCTTCATCCTATGTAGACAAGCCAGGCTAGACAAGGAATCCATTGTCTAGCATAGCAACTGGCACACAGTAGGTACTTGGTAAGTATCTGAATGACTTTATAATGCCCTGCACATTCTGCAGAGTTGGAGTGATCATTCTGCCGATACCTGTAAATCTGGAAGTATTTTTGCCTATGTTGGCACTGCCATACTTCTTTAAAATGATACTTTAAAAAGAAACTGTGTTCTTCAAATACAGTGCTTGTGGAAGAAGTCCTGAGGTTCCCAGTGATCTCAAATGCTGAGCAGTGGAAAGGAGACTGAATAACAGAATTATGATCTGTGTTTTTACTCTGTATTCATGAAATCTGATTATCATTTCCTCTCTCTATGTATTTTTTTCTTATCCCCTTCCCCTGCAAAATGAAAAAATTCTGTAGTGAAAAGTGTGAAGGAAAGACAATTGTTTACTTCAGTTGAGCAGATAGGCTTACCAAACAAATGAAGACAAAAAAACACATAATCAAGAGTATGATGGGAGAGGAAAAACAAATTATTTTTAATGATTCACGGCAACCACATTTATATCCTATTGTTACTAGAGAAGAAAATGTCTTCAGATAACCAGTGGTCAGCAGAAGAGGATGAAGGTCAATTATCCCGACTAATCAGGAAATCTAGAGACTGCCCCTTTGTCCCTGTAGGTAAGTACAAGTCTTGACTGGATGCGGAAAACTGTAATAATACAATGATGCCTTACCCAGTGCCTTTGAGGATTGAAATGTTTCTTATAATTGAATTTTTTCAGATAATTGAAGCTAACCTCCTCTAGGCATGTGTTGAACTTTCAGAATATTTCCTAGTACATGGTAAGCCCCCAGTAAATGTTAGCTGTTATTTGAAGGCATCAAATTTTATTCTATTTTATCCACTTTGTTAGAAGTCTACCTAAAAGTATTAGTTCCTGTTCCTAGCCAGTCAAATGGAATAGATTGAATGAATATTAACATTTCAGCCATAACTCAGGACCATCAACAGCAGCATCAGTTTATTCTATTTAAAGCCTATTAGGGACTATTGAGATGCATATGTTTCTTTGTCTTGTGAGTAATCTAAACCTAAAGTTCTTACGTCTTCTGTTTATAGATTTTTCTGTTTCTTTCTTACTATTGGGCACATTAAAAACTTCTGCTTCCAGGCGAGGCGCGGTGGCTCACACCTGTAATCCCAGCACTTTGAGAGGCCGAGGTGGGAAGATTGCTTGAGCTCAGGAGGTGCAGGTTGCAGTGAGCCAAGATCACACCACTGCACTTCAGCCTGGGTGACATAGTGAGACCCTTTCTCAAAAACAACAAATAAACAAACAAAAAAAAAACCAAAAACTTCTGCATCTAATGTTTTTAATGTTCTGTGGCACCAGAAGTTAGATATCGAAGCTTGAAAGAAGTGTGAGTCAATTCAGAGGAAAGCTCTGAGTAAAAGCCTGGACCTATCTGAACACTTGTGAGCATGAACTTTGGGGTGGTAAATTCTGGACTAAAGAAGTGATACTATAATTAGGCTGGGCACAGTGGCTCACGCCTGTAATCCCAGCACTTTGAGAGGCCGAGGCAGGTGGATCACTTGAGGTCAGGAATTCAAGACCAGCCTGGCCAACATGGTGAAACCCCATCTCTACTAAAAATACAAGAGATTGGCTGGGCGTTGTGGCACGCACCTGTAACCCCAGCTACTCAGGAGGCTGAGGCACCAGAATCACTTGAACCCGGGAGGCAGAGGTTGGGCGCAGAGCAAGACTCCATCTCAAAAAATAAAAAAGAGAGATACTATGATTAGATCACCTAGTGATCTGGACCCTTAACTGTTTATCCTTTCCCCACACACATTTAGTATGTTTACATTTTCAACAAGTATTATGTGTATGTGGACTTAAAAAAACCACAAAACCTAAGCACCAATATTATGTTTTAAAGTCTGAGTTTTCTCTTTCTTCTCCATGGATGCACACTGCAGCCATGCCTGTTTCCTTGTGTTCATTTTGTCTGGAAACTATTAAAATAATTTACTTAAATCTGACTGACATAAGTTTGCAAAAATATTAATTCCATAAAAATGTCTAAATAGGTATGTCAGATGTTCCCATTGTTACTGTGACTCTAGCAACTTCCTGTCATTATTCACATATCAAGAAAGAATCAAATTTTACTTTACAGTAATATTCTGTTTAGAAGTTTCATTTAAGACTTGTAATAGCACCTGTAAGAAATGGAAGCAAATAATTTAATAGTGATTTATCTTCCTTAGCATTTTTAACTAAAAAAAATTCAAAAACTCAATGCTACTTGAACAGATCACTCTAATGAACAGAGATTAATTAATGAACAGAGACAAAGAGACATATGCACCACTGTGCCTGTTGTACATTAAATTATTTTTCCAGAGACATTTAGGGTGATTAAAGTGGAAAGATAAAAGTGTTTCCAGTTAAATTCAATTACAAACAAACTAGAGACACTATATGGAAAAGAGTAAAGGTTCTGACTTTAATGTCTAAAAGAAACAAAACCAATTTAAGTAAGAACAGAACTTTCATTTGATTAAGGGAAGAGAGCCAAGTTTTTGCTAAAAAATAAATAATGATAAAATTTGGTAGGCTGGGCACGGTGGCTCACGCCTGTAATCCCAACACTTCGGTAGGCCAAGGTGGGTGGATCGCTTGAAATCAGGAGTTTGAGACCAGCCTGGCCAATGTGGTGAAACCCTGTCTCTACTAAAAATACAAAAATTAGCTGGGTGTGGTGGCGGGCGCCTACAGTCCCAGCTCCTCAGGAGGCTGAAGCAGGAGAATCACCTGAACTCAGGAAGTGAAGGTTGCAGTGAGCCAAGATCACGCCACTGCACTCTAGCCTGGCAACAGAGTGAGACTCTATCTTAGAAAAAAAAAATTGGATATATATCATTGAATAATTTGTTTAGCTGTTGTCATTTTAACACTATCTACTATGTGTATTTCCCTGCTACAGGATGGAGGGTCCTATGCAGGTAATTTATAAAACATTTTCTATTGGTTATCTTAAGCAACTTCCATCATTATAAACACATTTGCATTGTTGAAAATCATCTTACAATCACTGTTAAGGTCTCTGAATGCATTATATCTATTTAAAGTATGTGTTGACAGATTACTTGGCTTTGCTTGTTTCACCTAACATATGTACATTTCTGTGTTTTAATACTCCCTACTCTTATATGTTTTTATAGTAATGGCAGTTTTTCTTCTGTTTGGGCCATTTGGGTTATTTGAGTTTTCCTCAAACATAGTGTAACCCTGAACATCTTTGTGTCATTTTCTTGATTTTTCTTTTGGTTACTTCCTTGGAGTATGTTCCCAGAAGTAGAATTTCCAGAGCAGGAAGCATGTTCAGTTTAATAACATTTGTTATATATTTCCAGAGTTCTTTCCAGAAGGACTTGGCACAACTTAAAGAGCTTTCAGGGCTTCGCCTGTTTCCTCGTGTGTCTACCATCATCAATTTTTTTTTTTTTTTCTGTTTTTATGTCTGTAGCACATTAGTCATTATAATGTAATGATTTACTGATTCTTATTTCCATTTATTAAATGGATCATGAAAGAAGAAATATATCCTTACCCATCCATAGACATGCATATGCCAACATAGTTATTCCAAACACGCTATGCTTTTTTTTTTTTTTTTTTAAGACAGAGTTTCCCTCTGCCGCCCAGGCTGGAGTGCAATGGCACAATCCTGGCTCACTGCAACCTCCACCTCCTGGTCTCAAGTGATTCTCATGCTTCAGCTTCCTGAGTAGGCATGCACCACCATGCCTGGCTAATTTTTGTATTTTTAGTAGAGACAGGGTTTTACCATGTTGACCAAGCTGGTCTCAAACTCCTGACGTCAAGTGATCCACCAGTCTCAGCCTCCCAAAGTTCTGGGATTACAGGAATAAGCCACCATGCCCAGCTTGCATTTCTTTTTTTAATTGACCCTTACATTTAGATTAAAATTTGCATTTCTATTTACTAACAAGAAGCATATGGAAACTGAAACTAAAAACATAATACCAACCAGGCGTGGTGGCTCTCGCCTATAATCCCAGCACTTTGGGAGGCCAAGGTGGGCAACCACCTGAGGTCAGGAGTTCGAGACCAGCCTGGCCAACATGGCAAAACCCCGTGTCCACTAAAAATACAAAAATTATCCAGGTGTGGTGGCACGCACCTGTAATCCCAGTTACTCAGGAGGCTGAGACAGGTGAATCGCTAGAACCTTGGAGGTGGGGGCTGCAGTGAGCCGAGATCATGCCACTGTATTCCAGCCTGGGCAACAGAGTGAGACTCTGTCTCAAGAAAAAAAAAAAAAAAAAATGGAGAGACCACTGTGTTCATGAATTGGAGGGGTGTGTGTGTGTGTGTGTGTGTGTGTGTGTGTGTAGTAGAGGCAGGGTTTTACCATTTTGGCCAGGCTGGTCCTGAACTCCTGACCTCAAATGATATTCCTGCCTTGCCCTACCAAAGTGCTGGCATTATAGGCGTGAGCTACCGCGCCTGACCCTGTGTTCATGAATTGGAAAGCACAGTATATTAGTAAAGATGTCAATTCTCCCCAAGTTTATCTATAGGCTTACTGTAGTTCCTGTCAAAACCCCAGCAAGGCTTTTGGTAGACATAGACAAACTTATTCTAAATCTTATATGGAAAGGCACAAGTCCTAGAAAAGCTAAAATAATCTTTTTTAAAAAAAAGACAAAGTGGAAAGAATCACTCTGGCTGATATTAAGGCTTACTATATTGCTACAGTAATCAACACAGTGTGGTACTGATGGAAGGTCAGATGTATAGATCAATGGGAAAGAATAGAAAACCCAAAAAAATAGGCCGGGCACAGTGGCTTATGCCTGTAATCCCAGCACTGCAGGAGGCTGTGGTGGGCGGATCACTTGGGGCCAGGAGTTCAAGGCCAGCCTGACCAACATAGCGAGACATCATCTCTACTAAAAAATACAAAAGTTGCCAGGCGCGGTGGCTCACGCCTGTAATCCCAGCACTTTTGGGAGGCCGAGGCGGGCAGATCACAAGGTCAGGAGATCGAGACCACAGTGAAACCCCATCTCTACTAAAAATACAAAACATTAGCTGGGCGCGGTGGCGGGCGCCTGTAGTCCCAGCTAGTCAGGAGGCGGAGGCAGGAGAATGGCGTGAACCCGGGAGGCGGAGCTTGCAGTGAGCCGAGATCGCGCCACTGCACTCCAGCCTGGGTGACAGAGCAAGACTCCGTCTCAAAAAAAAATACAAAAGTTGGCCAGGTATGGTGGTGCACGCCTGTAATCCCAGCTACTAGGGAGGCTGAGGCAGGAGAACCACTTGAACCCAGGAGGCAGAAGTTGCAGTGAGCTGAGATTGCATCACTGCACTCCAGCCTGGGTGACAGAGCAAGACTCTGTCTCAAAAGAAAAACAAACAAAAAAAACACACACACTTTTACTGTGCAAATGTTTTCTTACTGTGTATTTTGTCCTTGTCATATTCTATTACCTCTATCATCTCCTCTTTTTTTTTTCTTTTCTTGAGACAGAGTTTTGCTCTTGTTGCACAGGCTAGACTGCAATGGTGCAATCTCGGCTCACCACAACCTCCGCCTCCCAGGTTCAAGCAATTCTCCTGCCTCAGCCTCCTGAGTAGCTGGGATTACAGGCATGCGCCACCATGCCTGGCTAATTTTGTATTTTTCGTAGAGACAGGGTTTCTCCACGTTGGTCAGGCTGGTCTCCAACTCCTGACCTCAGGTGATCAGCCTGCCTCGGCCTCCCAAAGTGCTGGGATTACAGGCGTGAGCCACTGCGCCCGGCCCCATATCCTATAAATACACTATTCTATTTTCTTCAGTTTTTGTTGTTGTATTTTTGCTTTGTTTTGCATTTAACTCTTACTTACCCAAAAATTTTGTTCAGGGTCTAGTGTGAAATACCAATCCAAGTTAGTTCTTCTCTATACCAATAAGTTGTACTTATGGCATTTATTAAATTATTCCAGTATCTGGGTTTTTTGTTATTGTTGCTTTGTTTTTGTTTTGAAATGAAGTCTTGCTCTGTCACTCAGGCTGGGGTACAGTGGCGCAATCTCAGCTCACTGCAACCTCTGCCTCCCGGGTTCAAGTGATTCCCCTGCCTCAGCCTCCCAAATAGCTGGGATTACAGGCATGTACCATCACGCCTCGCTAATTTTTTGTATTTTTAGTAGAGATGGGGTTTCACTGTGTTGGCCAGGCTGGTCTTGAACTCCTGACCTCAAGTGGTCCACCTGCCTCAACCTCCCAAAGTGCTGGGATTACAGGCGTGAGCCACCGTACCTGGCCCAGTATCAGTTATCTGGCTATTTTTGTTTTGTCATGCATTAAGTTCTCAGTGTTTTAAATCTTTTTCTAGAATCTTTCCTATTTAGTTGATGAGTTCTTTGTTTCAGCGCCAGTTACATAGAATCTTAGTTGTCACAGCAGTACATTCACCCCTTGACATTTGTAGGAAATACAGAAATATTTGTATGGGCTTCTGAACTTTTCTAGAATCACAGCTCTTGCCAGAGTTATGCTTCTCGTGCATATATTCATACTTTTTCATCTCTCACTAAAGTTTATGGTTTCACTTTATATAGAAGAACAAATGTTTTCTCAGTCTACCGGGTTTACTCCTCATTTGGTAACAGGAAGAGAAGAGTCAAGCCAAACACTCAAAAGCTGTGGGCACCGAGATGTTGGGTTAGTTCACTTACTGGCTAAGTGACTTGCCACAGATAATAACATTGTAGCATGCAGTTTGAAATCATTCCTCAGGAAATTACAAATGACTAAACAAGT
Organism: Piliocolobus tephrosceles; assembly: GCF_002776525.5. NCBI lineage: Eukaryota > Metazoa > Chordata > Mammalia > Primates > Cercopithecidae > Piliocolobus > Piliocolobus tephrosceles. Next base: position 48,157,044 of record NC_045443.1, read on the forward strand.
TACTACACTGTATGGTTCTAATTTTTCTGGGAAGAGTCAAAACTGCAAATATTGGACCCAAGAATATTAAGGGCTCATTTTAAAGTCTGGTAGATCAAATCCAGCTTGGTTCTTTGAAAAATGTTCTTTGCTGAAGTTTTTCCTGCTTATCTTCCAGGTTCTTATCCTGCAGACATTCTTTCATTTAACTCTCTAAGCACTTGAAAATTCTTGCCTAATGTGTACTTAACCCATACGGTTTTTTTTTTTTCTAGAGACAGGGTCTCACTCTGTCACCCAGGCTGGAGTGCAGTGGTGCAATCATAGCTCACTGACGCCTTGAACTCCTGGGCTCAAGGTATTCTCCTGCCTCAGTCTCCTGAGTAGCTGGGACTACAGATGTGTATCACCATGTGTGGCTAATTTTTTATTTTTTGTAGAGATGGGGTCTTGCTATGTTGCCCAGGCTATTTTCAAACTCCTGGTCTCACACGATGCTCCTGCCCCAGCCTTCCAAATAACCCATACTTTTAAAATTCACAGGTATAGCAGGCTTTGTGTCTGTGGTGTCCTATGGTCTTTACAAGTTAAAGTACAGAAGAGATCAGAAAGTGTCAATTCATCTTATTCACATGAGAGTTGCTGCCCAAGGATTTGTTGTCGGAGCTGTGACTCTAGGTAACCTGCTTAATTTGTATCTTATGTTCAGCTGTCTTTGAGAGTATATTTATTTTATTCATTCACAGTAGAAGATGAATATTGGGTCACAATGATATAATGAGAGAGGGGTAGGAAAGACTCATCTTCCCTTAGTTGAGGTTGTGGTCCAGTTGTGCGCTTAATTTTTTATGATTGCAGCTGACAAAAACTGACAAAACCATGGTAGACAACTAGGGCAATGGGTTGTTCTCTTTAGTGAAGGGAGTGGTGAATAGTTCTTATCCTATAACTCAAGAGCAGCAGTTACAGATAGATCACAGCCTATATTGTGGCTGTGAGCCCCATCTCATGGCTAAGAGCAGCGATCATATTTCCCAGCCTATCTGAACAGCAAATGTAGTTATTGGTTTAACTAGGAAGAAGACATTTTTAGAGCCCACAAATCTCAACTGCCTTCTTCTTTCCTTCCAAGTTTCAGCAGTAGGCAAATCTTTTTTTAGTAGTCCATAAATTAAGCAAGACATACCAGTCAAATCCAAAGAAAAGGTATAAAATTGTCTTCATTAATTCAGGTTATACCCACAGCTAAATCAGATAGTTCTAACAAGAAGTCCATTTTAGGACCTAAAGTAATCTAAATTTGTTTGTTCTACATTAATGAGAACAGGTCACAATATTCTTAGGTGCCCTTCATTCTGTGCAGAGTGGAGTCATCCTGCCTAGGTTGGAGATGATAGAATGATGGGCATGGGGCTTGCAAGGAAAGTTATATGGTAATAATCTTATTACTGTGAGCCGTAATGTGCTCCAAATACAGGAAGCCTTACTACAAAGTTACAGTCCTCCTTTTCATCATTCAGCAAACACTTATTGAATGCCTGCTATGTGCCAGACACTGTTTAGAAATATGACTCAGTCCCTACCCTTAAACAGTTTAGTCTCCTTAGAAAGACAGACCAAGAAAGAAAGAAGACAATATAAAGTTATAGATGCCGTAACAGAAATAGCACAGGCTGGCCGGGCGCGGTGGCTCACACCTGTGATCCCACCACTTTGGGAGGCCGAGGCGGGCAGATCACCTGAGGTAAGGAGCTTGATATCAGCCTGGCTGACATGGGGAAACCCCGTCTCTACTAAACACACACACACACACACACACACATACAAATAGCTGGGTGTAGTGGCACATGCCTGCAGTCCCAGCTACTTGGGAGGCTGAGGCAGGAGAATCGCTTGAATCTGGGAGACGGAGTCTGCAGTGAGCTGAGATCATGCCATTGCACTCCAGCCTGGGCAATGAGAGTGAAACTCCATCTAACAAAAAGCCAGGCGCGGTGGCTCACGCCTGTAATCCCAACACTTTGGAAGGCCAAGGCAGGAGGATCACTTGAGGTCAGGAGTTCGAGACCAGCCTGGCCAACATGGTGAAACCCTGTCTTTACTAAAAATACAAAAATTAGCCAGGTGTGATGGTGGGCGCCTGTAGTCGCAGCTACTTGGGAGGCTGAGGCAGGAGAATCACTTGAACCCGGGAGGCAGAGTCTGCAGTGAGTCGAGATCACGCCACTGCACTCCAGCCTGGGCGTCAGAGAAAGCATCTCAAAAAAAGAAAAAAAAAAAAAAAAAAGCACAGGTTGCTATGGAAGCACAAACACAAGGGAGTGGTATTTAACTAGGGCTGGGAGGCCAGAGGAGGCTTCTTTAAGGATGTAAACCACGCACTAAACCAAGAATAAGGAGGAATTCACTAAGCAGAGAAGGACCTCAGGATTCTAGACAGAGGAAAAAACAAAGGCACAGAGGCCAGGCGTGGTGGCTCAAGTCTGTAATCCCAGTACTTTGGGAGGCCGAGACAGGTGGATCACGAGGTCAGGAGATCGAGACCATCCTGGTGAAACACGGTGAAACCCCGTCTCTACTAAAAATACAAAAAAAAAAAAAAAAACTAGCCGGGAGCGGTGGCGGGCGCCTATAGTCCCAGCTACTCGGGAGGCTGAGGCAGGAGAATGGCGTAAGCCTGGGAGGCGGAGCTTGCAGTGAGCTGAGATCCGGCCACTGCACTCCAGCCTGGGTGACAGAGCGAGACTCCATCTCAAAAAACAAAACAAAACAAAACAAAAACAAAAGCACAGAAGCATGGCGTGTAAGTGGAACCCTACATAGCTTGGTAGGTGAATCAGTGTTTGATGAGAAAAGCAAAACTACTAGTAGTAATGTTTAATGAGGGATTTATTACAGGTATTTGAACTTATATAATTATGAGGCTCTTGCTTATGAATCTGGAGCTTGGGCCTGAAGTGAGCAGGGAAAGGAATTAGAAAAGAAAGAAAAGTAGGTCAGGCGCGGTGGCTCACACCTGTAATCCCAGCAATTTGGGAGGCCGAGGCAGGGGGATCACTTGAGGTCAGGAGTTTGAGACCAGCCTGGCCAACATGGTGAAACCCCATCTCTACTTAAAATACAAAAATAAGCCGGGAGTAGTGGTGCGTGCCTGTAATCCCAGCTACTTAGGAGGCTGAAGCAGGAGAATTGCTTGAACCTGGTAAGTGGAGGCTGCAGTGAACCAAGACCACGTTACTGCACTCCAGCCTTGGTGAAAGGCAAGACTCCATCTCAAAAAAAAAAAAAAAAAAAAAAAACAAACAGAAAAGAAAGGAAAGTAGAAGCAAGAAAAATCCAGAACCTGCAAAGATGAGCTAGAACAATACACAGGACAGACTGGAACCCTTGTGGGTTTTCAGCCATCTCCAAGCCTCCACATTCACTGATGGAGATGAAATATAGAAAACGCCAATGCCTTTCATTCTGGAGCTAAACATGGAGCTGGCAAAGGGGTCAGGAAGGTGCAGGAGAAAATTCAGCAGGAGCCATAGTGGCTGTGCTCATGATTGCTGACCCCTGCCAATAAAGTGAGCCAGCACATAAGCAAAACTGTACTGCAATAGTGTCTTTCAGACACAAGAAGAATTTGACTGCTGCATCATTTCCACCTTCTAAATCTCATGCAGGATGTCTCTTACACTAACCCTGGTAATAAAAGGAAAGGAATTCTGGAAAATGCAGTTACAGGCTACTTCAGTTGACATAATACAAGCCTACCACTGTCCAGCCCTTGTCAACTTGACATCCATATATACCTCTTTTAATTACCCTTAACTTCCAAATAAAGACAGTGGCAAAATCAGCCACCCCTTGTGTATCCAAAAGCATGCTAGTTCTCTCCCAAAAGAGGATACAGAATCCCTTCACACATCTCTGGATGATGCTGATTCCTCTTTGAGCTGAATCACATTCCCCTTTGATATGCTGTGACTTAAATCCTGAGATATAAGGTTGAATCCTATTAACACTTCTTATGTTAGATGATAGGTAAATGGAAGTGGGGAATAGAAAAAAACTTGGCTAATCTATACACAAATGCATCCATATCAAAATAAGGAAGAAACACTCCTAAATATCACAGTCTGTTTCTGCAGCTGGTCAGATGGTCATAGCTAGTATTATATCTGTATTCATCCACTACACATTTCATATCCCCTTTGCTTTCAGCAAATACCTTTGCTACTCATGGTTAATTGACTGGTGGGGTGACCCAAACCTTCATTCCTTCATGCCTAACCTGGATTATTAGGCATCCTGCTGTGTTGGATTTAGTTTTCCATTGTCTTCCATCACAGGACATGGGAGTACTAAGAAGTGCCCTAAAAGATATAATGCATTCCAATTTCCCCTTGATATTCAGGTCAAATTAATATAATGAACTAAAGTGATGTCCTGTATGATGAAGAGATGATCAAGGTCCCTGCAGACTAGATTATGACATAGGGCTGGAGAGTTCACAGAGCCCTGAGATTAGGCAGTGAAAGCATACTGTGGGCCCTGCCAGGTGAAAGCAAATGCTTCTGATTATTTTTAGTAAAAGACATACAGAAAAAAGCACTCAACCAGATTAACAGCTGCATACCAAAAAGCAGATGTTATGTTGATTTGCTCCAGCAACAAAACCACATCTGGATAAGCAGAGTGACCACCTGATTAAGTTTACAGGAATTGTATCATTCTCCAAGATCCATCTGTCTTCTGTCAAATAGGCAAACTAAATGGGGATGTTTTAGGAATCACCACTCTGGTATCTTTTTTCAAAATCTTTTTGTAGAGACAGAGTCTCACTATGTCGCCCAAGCTCAAAGTCCTGACCTCAAGCAATCCTCCTGCCTTGGCCTCCCAAAGTGTTGGAATTACAGGCGTGATCCATTGCACATAGCCACTCTGGCATCTTCGAAGTCCTTGATGATGGCACTAATCTCTACAGTCCCTCTAGGAATAGAGTAATGCTTTTGTTTTACGTTTGTGGTATTTTTTGTTTTTGTTTTTTGAGACAGGGTCTTGCTCTGTTACCCAAGTTGGAGTATAATGGCATGATCATGGCTCACTACAGCCCCAAACTCCTGGGTTCAAGCAATCCATCCACCTCAGTCTCTTGAGTAGCTGGGACTACATGTGTGCACCAGCATGCCTGGCTAATTTTTATTTTATTTTTTTGTAGAGATGAAGTCTTGCTATGTTGCCCAGGCTGGTCTTCAACTCATGGGCTCAAGTGATCCTCCCACTTCAGCCTCCCAAAGTGCTGGGATTACAGATGTCAGCCACCGTGCCCAGCCACTGGTTTACTATTTTTCCTTCCACTTGGCTTTTCCTACTATAACAGCCCTTACTTTGCAGGTCAGGGGACCAGTGTAAGAATTCTGACAGTTGATGAGTATTCCAATTACACATTCCAGAACTGAGGAATAACAGATAGTGGGTTCAAGGACCCACCGGGCTTGACTATGAAGAAGACCCACAGCAAAACTCCATTAACCACCTGACCTCCATAAACCCCTACTTTGACTGGTAGGCCACACTAATTCTACCAAAGTAGAGATTAGTGTCAATTCAGAACTAGGATTCAAAAATCTCCCATAAATGTGATTATTTTCCCTTCGTTGGTGAACAGGTGCCCTGATAAATGAGCACAGGTCCCCTTTGGGGAAGGCTAGAAGGAAGACTTATAGTATATATATTTTTGTCTGTCGAACTGGGTCTTTCCTTAAGAGGATCTGGCTCCCTCTTCATCCAAGGGATTTCTGGGCCTGTGAAAATGACTCAATTCTAGGAACTGAGTCAATTCCTTGGCTCTTTATTGTGGTGATTTGAGTTAGACTTTTATTCACCAAACCTAGAGCTTTTCTGCTTCTGCCCACAACTTTCATTTCTAGGGATACTATAATCAGTTAGCCAATGCCAAAGATCTCTGTGGCTTACTCACACTATTCTGATGATACTTAGGCTTTGCTGCCCATCACAACAATCATGCTTTCCTTGTCTTTGTCAATCAAATGCTACCACTTGACCCCCATAGCCTCAGGATCCCATAATCCCCATTGAATTTAGGGAGCCCAGCAGTTCGCACTGTCATTTCTGGCATACAGAGAACAGTCACCACAGGACTCTTGCCAGTGCTACCCTGACAAATGTCTTTCTCACAACATTAGTTTAGGGTGTGGGGAAGCAGGATAAATTCACCCTAACATACCAACCTCCCTCATACTTTGGATACCTACCTCTGTGGCAGTTTCTGAACCTCAGCACTACTGACATTTTGGGCTGGATTATTCTTGTTGTGGAGGATCGTCCCATGCATTGCAAGATGCTTAGCAGCATCCCTAGTCTCCACCCACGAGAGGCCAGTAGAATTTCCTCTCACCTCCACACCCTCAGTTGTGACAACCAAAAATATCTCCAGACACTACCAGATTCCCCAGGGGAACAAAACTGCCCCTGGTTGAGAACCATTACTCTACCAAGGAAGTTCTGGCATTTCAATTTCATTTAGTGGAGATTACCTTTTGGTCCAAGTTTCAGTCATTCTCAGACAGGATAGAAGGACTGCTTCTATTGGCAAAGGAGTCTCACTAAAATGTAAGTGTTCAAAGACCCATTTCATTGACATCTGCCACATCTTCCCAATTTTCAGTGTCCCACTACTTCTAAAGCAATGGTTTAACTTTAACAGAAGTGACTCTGTGAGGTTGGGGATTGAACTGATATTGTGATGAGCCACTCACAGAATTCGGGAGGCCGAGGTGGGTAGATCACTTGAGGTCAGGAGTTTGAGACCAGCCTGGCCAACATGGTGAAACCCCATCTCTGCTTAAAATCCAAAAATTAGCCGGGCATGGTGGCACGTGCCTGTAATCCCAGCTACTTGGGAGGCTGAGGCAGAATCACTTGAACCCAGGAGGTAGAGGTTGCAGTAAGCCAAGATCGCACCATGCACTTCAGCTTGGGTGACAGAGAGAGACTCAGTCTCCAAAAACAAAGAGAAATAGGGTCTTGCTTTGTCACCCAGGGTGAAGTGCAGTGGTGCGATCACGGCTCACTGCAGCCTTAAACTCCTGGGCTCAAGAGATCCTCCTGCCTGCCTCAGTCCCACACAGCTGGGACTACAGGTAAGCATCATCATGTCTGGCTAATTTTTACATTTTTTGTAGAGGTGGGGTCTCCCTATGTTGTCCAGGCAAGTCTCAAATTCCTGGGCTCAAATGGTCCACCTGCCTCAGCCTCTCAAAGTGCTGGGATTATGGGCATGAGCTACCGGGCCTGGCCTTTATTTTTTGTAGAAATGAGGGTCTCACTTCATTGCCCAAGCTGGTCTCGAACTCCTGACCTCAAGCAATCCTCCCACCTCAGCCTCCCAAAGTGCTGGGATGACAGGCATAAGCCACCACGCCTGACCTAATGGGTGATAATTTAAGAAACTATTTTGCTACTACATGCCATGGACTGTTAGCATCCTCTTTATAACTGAAAACATGGTCATTAATGCTTTTAAATCTAAACAGATCAGAGAACCAATTCCAGATAACCCAGAACCACTTCAGAGAAGCTATCATCCTGGTTCTGTTCCTCTGGAAGCACTTATAATTCCAAACCGTATCAGTCAAGATTCAGACAAGCAAAACTACCAGTAGTGATATATAAAAAGCAATTTAGGCTGGGCATGATGGCTCACACCTGTAATCTCAGCATTCTGGGAGTCCGAGGCAGGAGAATCACTTGACCCCAGGAGTTTGAGACCAGTCTGGGCAACATGGCAAATACCCTGTCTCTACAAAAAATGAAAAAGTTAGCCAGGCAAGTCGCATGCACCTGTGGTCCCAGCTACTCGGAAGGCTGAGATGAGAGGATGGCTTGAGCCCAGGAGGTCAAGGCTGCAGTGAGCCTTGCTTGCACCACTGCACTCCAGCCTTGGCCACAGAGCGAGGCATTGTCTCAAATAATAATAGTAATCATAAAAGAAGAAGGAGGAGGAGGAGGAAGAACGGGAGGAGGTGGAGAAGAAGGGATTTATTAGAGAGATATGACCTTAAAACATTTTTGGAGTTGGCTAAACAGTTTATGTGAAGCTGTTGCTTATGTTTCTAATACTGGGGACTGAAGTCAGTAAGGCAACAGTTGGGAAGGAAAGATAAACTGGAATCTGCAAGGATGAGCTAGAACCCAAAAGACAGAAGAGAACTTGAGTCAGACTCACTGCCTCCCAGCTTACCGTAATCTCCACTCCAGTTCCACCAATTCTCTTTTTTTGCGGGGGGAGATAAGGTCTTGCTCTGTCATCCGGGCTGGACTGCAGTGGCGTGATCACCATTCACTGCAACCTCAAACTCGTGGGCTCAACTGATACTCCCACCTCAGCTTCCCTAGTAGCTGGGACTACAGGCATGCACCACCATGCCCAGCTAATTTGTTTGTTTGTTTTGAGATGGAGTCTCACTCTGTCCACCCAGGCTGGAGTGCAATGATGCAATCTCAGCTCACTGCAACATCCACCTCCCGGGTTCAAGCGATTCTCCTCACTCAGCCTCCTGAGTAGCTGGGATTACAGGCATCCACCACTACACCTGGCTAATTTTTGTATTTTTAGTAGAGATGGGGTTTCACCATGTTGGCCAGGCTGGTCTCAAACTCCTGATCTCAAGTGATCCACCCGCCCTGGCCTCCCAAAGTGCTGGGATTACAGGCATGAATGAGCCACCGCACCCTGCCCTAATTTTTTAATTTTTTTGTAGAGATGGGTCTCACTATTTTGATGAGGCTGGTCTCTAACTCCTGGCCTCAAGTGATCCTCCTCCCCTGGCCTTCCAAAGTGGTGGGATTACGGGCATGAGCCCCCACCACCCACCTGCGTTTATATTGTTTATAAATAAAGGCACAGTTTGGCTGGGCATGGTGGCTCACGCCTATAATCCTAGCAATTTGGGAGGCCAAGGTGGGTGGATCACCTGAGGTCAGGAGTTCGAGACCAGCCTGGCCAATTTGGTGAAACCCCATCTCTACTAAAAATGCAAAATTAGCTGGGTGTGGTGGCGCATGCCTGTAATCCCAGCTACTAGGGAGGCTGAGACAGGAGAATTGCTTGAATCTGGGAGGCAGAGGCTGCAGTGAGCCGAGATCGCCCCACTGCACTCCAGCCTGGGCGAGACAGAGAGACTCCATCTCAAAAACATAAAATAAGTAAATAAATACGTATTTTGAGAGGCATGTTCAACATATTTACTTAGGTAAATTTGGAAAGTTTGGAGACCACCTACCTGTGCAACGTAGAAATCTCATACGTAAGGCCAGGCACAGTGGCTCACACCTATAATGCCAGCACTTTGGGAGGCCAAGGCGGGCAGACCACCCGAGGTCAGGAGTTCAAGACTGGCCTGGCCAACATGGCAAAACCCTGTCTCTACTAAAGATACAAAAATTAGCTGGGCACGGTGGTGGGTGCCTGTAATCCCAGCTACTCGGGAGGCTGAGGCAGGAGAATCGCTTGAACCTGGGAAGCGGAGGTTGCAGTGAGCTAAGATCATGCCATTGTAGCACTCTAGCCTGGTGACAAGAGCAAGACTCCATCTCAAAACAAAAAAAAACCAAAATGTCTTACATACAATAATGAATATATGGGTTTCACACTCAGAAGAGGGATCTAATTTCAAGATCTGATGCCTTCATAACTGAGATGGGTATAGGCTGGTGGTGGTGGTATGTGAGTGGTAATTTAAATCTGTAACTCCCTAACTTGCTTTTGGGTGTGCACATTTGCTGACATCCTTGGAACTCACTAAAGCAGCTCCTCTCTTTCTTACCCTATTCCTCCTGGCTACTTCCCCCTTTCTGCATGCCCCAGGACTCTGTGGAAGCCATACATACCATCTGTCTAAACTCACAGGCAATTCACCCACTAGATCATAAATCCCTAGAAGCAGGAAGTCGATCCATTCACCGTTTGTTTTCCTCGGGATACTGAGTACTAGTAGAGACTGAATAAATGTTTGCTAATTGAGATGACTACTATTTTAATCTTAACAACTGGAAATATTTTCCCACTTTCCTAATGTTTCACCAATATTTTGGTGGCACAATAACATCATAAATTTAAGTTGACATTGATTTTAAAGGGCTCCTAGAGTTTTGTTTTTTGTTTTTCTCTAGAGTTACTTGTATGATCCAAACCAAAAACTCATAGGAAGGAGGGCCTTTGTTTGTTTCTGTTTAAATTGTGGGCTAGTTTCATAAAAATACAAGTGGAAGAAATTCAGTGTTTGTTTCCCATGGATACTCAATTGATACACATCCTTCTTTTTCTAGGTGTTCTCTATTCTATGTATAAGGATCACATTAGACCTCGATTCTTCAGTGAGTCCAAAAAATGAAGCTACACACTGGAAGCAAGAAAGACAAGAAGCTTCTGAAAACTATTTATTATGAAGAGTAAATTTTCAATATGTAGCCAATTTTACTACAGAAGTGTTACAGAATGCTCATAGCCTTTGTATTTCAAGTCTCAGTGTTTTAAGAAGTTGATTTCCAGATCAACAATCATAAACAGTCAACTCAAATATCCTGTGTTGATGTCTTTCAGAACCTAGGGCATGATTTTCTGACTTAATTTTTTTTAATTTTGTAGTTAGTAGCAGAACATAATCTGCCACTAATCTGTCAAACTAATGATAATCTGCCAAACCAATTTAAAAATTAATAGTTATACAATGGTTACAGAAGACTTCTCTTTTCTTTTTTTTTTTTGAGATGGAGTCTTACTCTGTTGCCCAGGCTGGAGTGCAGTGGTGTAATCTCAACTCACTGCAACCTCCACCTCTCAGGTTCAAGTAATCCTCCTGACTCAGGCTCCCGAGTAGCTGGGATTACAGGCGCCTGCCACCACACCCGGCTAATTTTTGTATTTTTAGTAGAGATGGGGTTTCACCATGTTGGCCAAGCTGGTCTCAAACTCCTGACCTCAGGTGATTCGCCCGCCTCGGCCCCCCCCAAAGTGCTGGGATTACAGATGTGAGCCACCGCGCCCAGCCACAGACTTTTCTATATCCATGTTAAATGTGACACCCTATTCATGACTTAATTCTCCCCAAATAGGGCAAAGTAATTACAGTTTCATAAACTCCTTTTTAGAATGGGTAATAATTACATCAGAGGAGAACGGCCATGTTGTTATGTAAAGTTGGTTCACCACTTTACATCTCATTCTTATACAGAAACTTGACCATTTTACCGCAAACACATGTTTAACCATTTAAATATTTTTTATTTATTTTTAGACTTTAAAGTATTTCTAAGACTACAAAGGTAAACTGCAAACAAATTTCTTTTTCCTGAGATGGCAAAAAGGATTTAGTCCAGAAGCGCTATTGCTAATGTGGTATGACACTGTAGAAAACACAAGAAACCAAAGCAGATGTTAAAGGTTAAGTATACCTGTGGCCTTGAACTCCTCTCTAACTGCCCTCAGGGTCTAAAAAATTAACTAGGCTTTGCTGAAGACATAACTGCCTTGACTTAAGCTTAATCTCAAAGACTCCACGCCTAGGAGAGAAAAAAAAAGTCACTGAAATAAAATCAAGAATATATGCAAGGTAAGATGATTTCTGGTGGGTACTTCCTTTTCCTCAGTGTTTCCTGTAATGGAGGTTTACGCTGACAAGAAGGTGAAGTCCAGTATTTGGGGACAAGAAAGATGTAAGAATATATGAAAATATGTCTGTGCTCTGGATATTAACCTACTGTTCTGTGTATGATATACATTTTTCTCCATTGGCACAGATAATTATTTTAAAAGTTGTCAACTGTATCCATCATGAAGCTCTTCTAGTGCTACCAACAAGTACATATATTTTGGTCAACACTGTCCTCTTTGGAAAATAGGCAAGGAAAGAATCCAACTGCTTTATTCCATTAAAGTAAATATTCCAGCAGCTGGATCTAATATGTTCCATTAAGTTCAGGAAAACTGAGGACAGCTGGCATAGAAATAACTCATCCTTTCATGTTGGTTGTGCAATGAAAAGTATTTTCTGACCAGGCTACTAGAAATATTCTACCTTCTCAATATGTACTTAGCACTAAAAATAGATTAAGAGTTTAATTAGAAACTAGCTTTTCTTACAAAACCCAATAGGTTCCACAATTTTGTAATCTTACTCTGAGAGAGCTAAAGTAATATATTTGTTGCTTGAAAAAAAGCAATGCAAAGTATTCATTTGTTAAGAGTAGCTATGCATGAGAACCTACAAACTGTGTTTACATTAAAATAAAATCACATTTGGGGAAAAGTTAGGAAGTATGCAGGATGTGAATTTACCCACTTCAGCTTGGGTAAAGTGGGAGGGTCACTGCATAAAGACCCTATAAACAGATAACATAACAATACTTGAATTTGCAAAAGACTTCCTGGGCAGAGTTTTAGTAGCCTCATGTTGTAATGTCTGAAATTGAGAAGGCTGTTTATATCAGCTACTAAAACTCCTGCCTCTCTTACTAATGAAACTACTTTATATGCCTGGATACACTCTACCTGCCTTTTATATTAGGCTGGCACACATTTATGTAGCAGCGACTGCTCAGTAACAATTACTTAATTGCACTTTTTCTGACATTCTGTGTAAACATTGTCAGAGCATCCTTTTACAGACTGACTCCATAGTGTTGAATGGCAGGAATTAAGTGAATGCACTCAGGTTATTCTTAAGATTGAATATATTAATATCTGCATAAGTACACTTATAGTAATCCAGATTTATATACCACAAATTGGAGAGTGAGTAAATATTCTTAACTTAGGAAAAAGCTTACCCAAGACTCACTCTTAGTTATCAACCTCCTCTACTGGCTTTGACATGATTCAGTTTGTTATGAAATTTTCTGATTACAGGAGTTGTGTGACCTGAAGGGTACACTTGTCAACCTGTATTCTCTGTTCCTAGTAACATACAGTTAAGGACTGGAAAAGAGCTATAGAAATTCCATAAGTACTTAACGAACCACCTCACCTTTCTATGAGTTTCACAACAGGATGTTTTTATTTTTTACCTTACTTTCCCCAACACTCTCTGGTAATGAAATGACTGAGAAATAAAACCGCCCAGGGAGGTGGGGGAAATCCAACAAACTGGTTCATCTAGAGTTGTTGTCCTGTATAAAGAAACCAAAACACTAAAACTTATTTTAAGAGTCTCTTTTTCAAGTAAAAGCATATAATTGATGTTAATTCAGTCTCAATTTTAAGATCAGAAGGACTATAACCTGAGTTGCAGGGTTGGCTGCTCTTATTATCTGAAGTTTCAAGAGGCCCTGAAGTAGAAATGAGGAAATTTTAAAGTGTCATTTTAGAAATACCCCTGCCTCTTTAAGGGCCAAACAATTATAAACGAAGATAAGCAATGTCTGGATTGTTTAAAAAGTTTTATTGAAATGTAATAAGTTCTAAAATATGGCAGAGAGGTCATATATTTAATGCTGAAAGGCGAAAGTGATGCTCAAAGTCACACAAAGGCTGCAGGATTTGCTGACTCAACACCTTTGGGGCTAGAAAAAAATGAGGAGTGGGCTGGATGTGGTGGCTCACGCCTATAATCTCAGCACTTTGGGAGGCCAAGGCCAGCAGATCGCTTGAGCTCTCGAGTTCAGGACCAGCCTGGGCAACATGGTGAAATCCCATCTCTACAAAACATACAAAAATTAGCTGGGTGTGGTGGTGGGTGCCTGAAGTCCCAGCTACTTGGGATGCTGAAGTGGGAGGATGGCTCAAGCCCAGGAGGCAGAAGTTGCAGTGAGCTGAGATGACGCCACTGCACTCCAGCCTGGGCGACAGAACAAGACCCCCTGTCTTAACAACAAAAAAGGCTGGGTGCAGTGGCTCACACCTGTAATCCCAGCACTTTGGGAGGCTGAGGCAGGCAGATCACTTGAGGTCAGGAGTTTGAGACCAGCCTGGGCAACAAGGTGAAACCCCATCTCTACTAAAAATGTGATGCCTGTAATCCCGGCTATTCAGGAGGCTGAAGGAGGAGAATCGCTTAAAGCCGGGAAGTAGAGGTTACAGTGAACTGAGATCACGTCATTGCACTCCCACCTGGGCGACAGGGCAAGGCTCTGTCTCAAAAAAACAACAAACAACAACAACAACAACAACAACACCCAAAAAGAATTAAGGAAACAACTTCCTGGTTAGGAAAGTGGGTGAAAAAAAAATTCTCTACATGTAGGCAAGCAGTTTGTGATATGTGGACTAATCTTCCAAATCTCACTCTAGTACTAATCTCATGCCACTTGGTATAAATAGGTATTTTAAAGTGAAATGTTTAGCATTCCCTAGGAGATTCAACAATACAAATATTAGCCACTCCTAGAAATAGACTTTGGACCTAGAAATGGTGTTTGCTATGTTAATGGGAATAGTGGGAAGAAAATACATTGGCAGACTATACAAATATTAGAAGGAAGATAAATATCTTCACTATCTTATGTCAGGACTTACAAGTTAAATGTTAGAAGTTTCTTCTTTTGCTGCCTAAAACCTGAATGCCAGAATGAGCTGAGTTACAATGCAGCAGGGAAAACTGATCACTGGTTAAAGTGTGGTTTCTGGATCTTGTTACCGGGTATTAAAGCTCTTTGGCAAATGCCTTCATATCTGTTTAATGACTAGAAAACAATTCAAGAAAAGTGACAACAAAGACAATAATTACGAAACAGGCTGATAACCAGAGTTAATTATGATTGCCAAATAGAAGAAATGTTTTTTAAGAAATGATGTGTTAATATGATGTGTTAATATCAGTAGATACAAAGGATATAATCTGGTTGATTAAAATCAAAGTGAAATTTAACTGACATAGTAAAATATCACTTTACAAGATAGTCAATTTGACCGGTTCATTGTGAAGAAGAGCATTATTCTCTTTCCTTTCTCACTTGTGATCCAGACAAAACAAATATCTGATTTATCGAAACAATATTAAAAAAAAAAAAAAAAAAAAAAAGCATCAGTGTCATATAACCTTAAAACTCTACCCAAACTGAGATGCTCAGGTTTACATAAATATATATACATATATATCTTTTAAATCCCAGAGTCCAAGACACAAGCCCATAGGGGTGTGTGGCCCTCAGAGGCCAACTGTTTAACTCTGGGAGTGTAAGACTATTGTGAGGTGGGTGGTCTCTGACCTACATTTATAGCTGTCAGTTTTGAACACCCTTCCCATGAGGAAATCTTTGCCTTTTGTTCAAAACGTCTGAACAAAACTCACCTCTGAAATAACAGAGATGTTAACAGGACACCTGGCACAAAAAGGGCTTAGAAAAACGTGTTCTCATAGAGTCTCTCAGGCTGTCAGTCATCTAGACACAAGTGAGTCAGCATCCATGGTGTTCAGAAGATAGAGTTCAGGCTGAGCTGTCAATCCCAGACGGCACTAAGGAAAAAAGATGGAAGAGGGTTAGACTGATTTTCACGTATTTATTGAAATCAGCATTTAAGTACCTATAATTAGCACATCAATTTAGGCCTTTTTTCTATACTGCTATGTTGATTTTTATTTCAGAAAAGAAATGGCTTACAGATACATACATGAATGGTTCCTGATATGCAAAATAACAGGTAGGAGCTGAAATAGTTAAGGACTAAGATGGTGCCAAATGTTCTCAGCAAAATTAGCACTCTGACTATTCTTGTGACACAGTCTGCCTCAGGATGGGAGCTTCAAATCAGGATAAGAACAAACATGCAGAATGCTTTTGTATTTTACTACTGTGTGAATTAGAAATCAAATTTCCAGTGGTTTCAATCCTGAGCCCTATTATCCTTTGGCACTGGAGCAGAGAAAAGTCTTTCATTTAAAAAACAAAAACATGAAATGGCATGTACTAAGAGGGAGAAAGATGACCTATGGGTCCCATATGTTTGTCAGGCTGAATAAGAATCACCGAAGCTGCTTTTAAAACACAATTCCCGGCTGGGCCCAGTGGCTGACGCCTGTAATCCCAGCACTGTGGAAGGCTGAGGCGCGTGGATCACCTGAGGTCAGAAGTTCAAGACCAGCCTGGCCAACATGGCGAAACCCCTCCTTGACTAAAAATACAAAAATTAGCAGGCCATGGTGGCCCATGCCTGTAATCCCAGCTACTCAGGAGGCTGAGGCAGGAAAATCACTTGACCCTGGGAGGCAGAGGTTGCAGTGAGTCAAGATTGTGCCACTGCACTCCAGTCTGGGTGACAGAGCAAGACTCCATCTCAAAAAAAAAAAAAAAACACAATTCCAGACTCCACTCCTAAAGAACCGAGTCTAGATGGTTTGTGTGGGGACCTGTGAAGTTTTTTTTTTTTTTTTTGAGACAGAGTCTCGCTCTGTCGCCTGGCTGGAGTGCGGTGGCCGGATCTCAGCTCACTACAAGCTCCGCCTCCCGGGTTCACGCCATTCTCCTGCCTCAGCCTCCGGAGTAGCTGGGACTACAGGCGCCCGCCACCCCGCCCAGCTAGTTTTTTGTATTTTTTTAGTAGAGACGGGGTTAGCCAGGATGGTCTCAATCTCCTTACCTCATGATCCGCCCGTCTCGGCCTCCCAAAGTGCTGGGATTACAGGCTTGAGCCACCGCTCCCAGCCTGGACCTGTGAAGTTATTATTTTTTTGCAGAGACAAGGTTTCACTATGTGACCCACGCTGGAGTGCCAATGATACAATCTTGGCTCACTGCAACCTCTACCTCCTGGGCTTCAGCCTTCCTCCCATCTCAGCCTCCCAAGTAGCTGGGACTACAGGTGTGTGCCACCACACGCAGCTAATTTTTTTTGTAGACAGGGTTTTGTATGTTTCCTAGGCTGGCTATGAAGTTCTTTCTTTTTACTTTTTCTCTTCCTCGAATACACCTTGGAACAACTTTGAGTTTCATTTTAGCCCTACTGTTACTTCTTAGAGCTTTTATTGTTATCCTTTGGCACCAACAACCTCTAAGTTAACGCTGAATGCAGACTATAAATTTATTGGCAGCAACTATCCCTATTTTAGTATAATAGAAAGGCACTGGAATTGGGTTCAAGCCCTTAACTCTACCATTTCCTATGGCCTTCAGCATGTCACATATACTTTTGGAGCCTTATTCTACTTATTTGTAAAATGTGAATAAATGCTACATTTGAAAATGCCAAGTACAGCCGGGCACAGTGGCCCACACCTGTAATCCCAGCACTCTGGAAGGCCGAGGCAGGCAGATCACTTGAGGTCAGTAGTTCGAGAGCAGCCTGATCAACATGGTAAAACCCTGGCTCTACTGAAAATACAAAAATTAGCCAGGAGCAGTGGCTCACACTTGTAATCCCAGCACTTTGGGAGGCTGTGGGTGGATCACGAGGTCAGGAGTTCGAGACCAGCCTGATCAACATAGTGAATCCCCATCTGTAAAAATACAAAGATTAGCTGGGCTTAGTGGTGTGCGCCTGTAGTCCCAGCTACTTGGGAGGCAGAGGCAGGGGAATCGCTTGAACCTGGGAAGTGGAGTTTGCAGTGAGCTGAGATCGCGCCACTGCACTCCAGCCTGGGCAACAGAGTGAGACTCTGTCTTAAAAAAAAAAAAAAAAAATTAGCCAGGCATGGTGGTGAGAGTACTCAGGCGGGTGAGGCAGGAGAATTGCTTGAACCTGGGAGGCAGAGGTGGCACTGAGCCAAGATCGCACCACTGCACTCCAGCCTGGGTGTCAAAGCTAGACTCCATCTCAGAAAAAAAAAAAAAAATGCCAAGTACAGCAGTATACTATCTCGTGTTAGTCTTCAGCACATATATTTAACACATTACAAACTGCCGTGTATAACCTCACAGGCTTACTGTGATGACTGTGTGAAGACAGATTAGACCAAATGACGCCCAAGATAAAACTATTTCCAACTAGTGGGCTAAGAAAACACTGTATTACACTGGCTTTACAACATGGAAACAGCTCTTCAGACATCAGCTTGCTTAATTCAGGCTTAAGTAAATAATAGCAACTAAATATATTGACAATTCATTGAAGCCTTTCCCAAGCGAGCAATGGTGGTAGACTTCTTCAATATGTAGTAAGCAAGGGTTGCAGTGTTAGAACTGTGATGCCCACAGAGTGTCACTTAGATGACTTAGTTGATAGACCACCTTCATTGGAGATGTTTGTTATATTGTTCTGAGACACTGAGAAATGAGAATAAATGGCCTGGGAATGGGTTAAAATACTTCCAGGGGCAGACAGCTAATGCAAATGAGTGAACTTTTCAACTAGTAACTCTTGGCTATTGCTGGGACAGGACCATAGAGGACCCTGTCCATTCTCTACACTTGCCAAAAGCATTCGAGCTTACTTTTAAAATTCTGCACAGGGACCAAAATCTACCAGTTGGCAACTTCTGGCTAATGCATATTCTAGCACTAATCAGAGTATGAAACAAATGCTTCAGGGTGTTATGTTCCTTGTGCTGATAAACAACAAAGCTTGGCGACAACCCAACATGAAGGGTATACTACATATTATACAGGATAGTTTGGGAATGAAAACATGGATTCTGGAGTTAAGCTATGTGAGTTCAAATGCCAACTGCGCATTTCATTAGTAATGTAAATATGGGAAAGTTACTTTTGGCCTTCCAGTTGACTCATCTACATAGAGGCTGATCCTCTTGTTGTTACAAGGATTAAATGAGATAATACAAGTGTTCAGGCCGGTCTTAGAACACAGTACTGAGTGAGCCATTTTTACATTCATAAGCTAAGGGGCTGAGAGAAGCTGACACATTTAGATTCACTGGTCCTACCAATGAAGGAGCAGAAGGTATTCCAGAGGGCAGAGCTAAAGGAAATGTTTCCAAACAGGACCCTCACATTGTTTTGCATCCTATTTTAGTTTTGAAATTAAATCCAAAGTAAGGAGAGAGCACTAAATGAGGAAGGACAACATGGAGAACAAAATTCTTCCTAGATAATTTCCACTGTGTTACTTACAGGGAAGGTTTACAACAGAGAAAGGGAAAATGAAGTTCTGGTGACACGCCTGGGACAAATCAACTGCTGACTCAGGTTTTCCTGTCATGTTTCTAGTAAAGTTCACTGTGCCTGAGCTCTGCCTTTGTTTTTAATAAATGGTGCCAATATTTCCATTTATATCAGGTCTGCCAAAATGCTCCTTGATCTTTAAGCTAAACGAGTTTGGTTTCTCTTCAAATAGTAATTTTCATTGGCAGCACATATAGAATGTAAAAGTGAAACAGTGAAATAAACTATAGGTAGAAAATATTCAGCTTAGAGAAAAGCAGAATAAAATTTTTTTTCCCAAGTTTAAACATGGTAATGATGTGACCTTTAGCTATGTAAAACCATTTGACTAAGTGGGTAAAGGGAAATTAATGTCCTGGTATCTGCAATTAATCCAAGCCTTCTGAGGACTAAATCCATTTATTTCTCTATCCTTTCTAAGGAGAAAATCCTAACAGTGTGGACTTAGCGTGCCATTCCAGGTGGTAGTTGCTGGTTCAGTATTTTTGTATCAAAGTTGTTGAAACCTTATTAATAAATGATTTCAGGGTTAAAAAAATACCCAGGAAACCAAATTGGAAAAAGAAATTTTTTTTTAATTAGAAACCAAGTTTACATATGGTTAAATGGTTACTAAAAGCTCAGTTGTAACCACTCCTAACACCACTAGCAGAACCTTAAGGGAGCCAAGAGCTCTTCCCTTTTCCCCTGTTAATTTCCAGTATAATGTAGCAGCACAGTTATTTCATGTCACATTTAAGGAGAACAAGAACCAATTTATATAAAGTACAATTGTGTATCCTTAAACATTCCACATAAACATACTGCCAAAACTCACTGGATATGCTGGAATTGGAGGACTTAAATTTCTTACGTATTGTTTATTGCACCCAGAGTACTGGTTAAAATGCACTTTCTCTCTGTGAGGATCAAATGCAATAAGATATGAGGGTATTTTTAACACTGTGAAGTACACACATAATATTATAAAATGCCATTTAATTGGAAGGAGTTTTCTATCATTGCAAGTCATAAATATAACTTTTAAAAGAATACTAGCAGCTTTTACCTAGGCTCCTAAATGCTTATAAATCTGAGACTGACTGGACCCACCCAGACCCAGGGCAAAGGTACATTTTACCATATCATCTTTATAAATAATTTATTTATTTTTTGTCAGTTTGGCCTTTCCTACTGCAGCCAGGTGAGAGCTTAAGATGTCAGTCCCCAATATCTTCACAGAGCGCCTTTATGACCAGTTTGGGGCATTACAATGGTAAGGGGAAGAGGCAGATATGAAGAGGAATGGTTAGGGGAATTGTCATTCATGACTCTGTGCTATATTACTTGAGGGGCTAAGAAAAATGCATGGTCAGTGAAACACAGCAGTGTACTCTTAAATGCCTTATAAAAGACCATCCATTCAGTCTGCGCTTTTTTGACTGTGTGCAAATATCAGTAATAATGCTTTTGGGGGCTCAGATGAACAAAGAACGCCAATCAACCAGGACTCTGGAAGGAAAGCTCCAAAAACGAGAAGTCCTTCAACACCATTTCCCATTACTGTTCTCACCAAGTCAATGGCTATAAAACAGTTTTGATTATTTATCTCCATCAAAGTGATCTGATTTGAGATAATCACACAATCTCAGGCTCGGTATGTAAAAATGTCAGAAGTGGCTGAAGTAAAAGCAGCAGCTTCATGCTGAAGACACTCATTTCCTCTGACTCCAGAGCTCCACCATCTGGTCTCAAGATTTTTCCCTCTGAGGAAACAGCTGTAGAGAGGCAGCCCAGTTCAACCTTGCTGAGACAGTGAACTTTGCAACCATACTGACACCTACTGACTTGCAGAGAATGCTGAGAAAGACAGTGTGCCTTGCAACCGTTAAGTCCACAGCTCCTGAGATTGCCTTGCAAGTCATCTTGGGCGTGAAGCAGAGTGGTGCATCAGAAAAACATGACGATTCTGGTGAGAGGTGGCCTTTAGGAACAAAATAGATGGCTCTCCTTCCCCCTTAAAGTCTTTTCTCCCCACTCTCAACATTTCATGAGAACATCAGTTCATAAATACTACCATCTTTTTCTATCACCACCCTCCTGGAGAAGGAAAGTGAAGGTTTTACAACTACATGTGCTCAAGAGTAAATATCATCAGGAAAGCTCTATACTAACAGGCAGGTTATTAAGACTCCCAAGAAATTCTCATAAGCTTTTCAATCTGAGGAAAATCCTGAGAAGGTAGTTAGTAAGCACCACCTAGCGATGTGGTGCTGGTTTTGCTAGTTGTCAGTTTTTCTCCTTCTTTGTTTTCTCACCCCTCTTAACTTCCATTGAGAAATTAAAGTGTAAATAAGTTCAAAGAATCCTAAGCCTGATACAGCAGGGTGTCTCTTAATTTTATATTTCATATGGATGAAGCTATTCTAGTTGAGAATTTTGTATAATTAAAATCATTGAAAAGGTATGTATAAGGAAAATTTCTCAGTCTTTAAAAATCCATTGATTTTGATAAATAAAACTTGCATACTCATTCTTTAGTTTGAATAATAAAAAATGTATTACA
Source organism: Piliocolobus tephrosceles (assembly GCF_002776525.5). Taxonomy (NCBI): domain Eukaryota; kingdom Metazoa; phylum Chordata; class Mammalia; order Primates; family Cercopithecidae; genus Piliocolobus; species Piliocolobus tephrosceles. The sequence continues at coordinate 48,178,627 of NC_045443.1, forward strand.
TTTTCCAATTTTTTTTTTTTTAAACATATAGCCTGGTTAAGAACCATGCATATCCTTGTCTCTCCCAAGGATAAATTGAGCTAGCCCTTGGGCAACTACTTAAGAACTTAGTGTTGGAATGGGTCACTGCCTGGTATGGGCTAGAGCAGGTCTTCATCACGCCTTGTCTTTTTTGTTTTAACTGAGAAAGGAGATACTTTTTTTGAAAAGAGTACAATTAAAAGGACATTATCAAAAAAAAAAAAAAAAAAAAAAAAAGAACTTAGTGTTGGAATGATAGCAGCAAATGTCAGCTTTTCAAAGATCCCACCCTAGTCCAGTTCCAAGGTTAGGCGGTCAGGAAGAAAAAAATAATTCCATCTTTCAAACACACATGAAACAAAGTCTTTTCCAACCAACGGTTGAGTCATAAATGCAGTCTGTGCAACGGCACATACTTTTGGCTATGTTCACACAGTAAACCATAGAAACACACTGGCTCTGATGGCTACCTGCAGAAGACAGACTAATCCAGTGTTATTTAGTGTAGCCACGGGTGGCTTCTTCTGTCAGCAGGGCTTTAGAGATGCTTACCGTATGCCCACAGTCCAGGAAGGACATGCCCAGTGCAATCAAACATTGCCAACCCTGAAAGACAAAACATGGTCATCACTCACCAGGCTCTTTGAAGAGCCATGACTGCTCACACAGCACTTCTCAAATGCAAATCTGCTCCCTTCCTTGAACATCCAGCTGTGCCTATCTTCTACCACCAAGGGTTGCACAAGTCATTCTCTCAACCCCGCCCCCCTTTCAAAAAATCATCTGCCTTCCTCAACAAAGTTTGTCCATATTATTTTTAATATTGAATTTCTCTGTTCTTACTGCTTTGTGTCTGTGGTTTTCCTTTTTTTTTTTTTTAATCTTTATCATTATTTTGCATTTTAGAGACAAGGTCTCCCTCTATTGCTCAGGCTGGAGTATAGTGGTGCAATCCTAGCTCACTGAAGCCTCGAATTCCTGGGCTCAAGCAATCCTCCCTTTTCAGTCTCCTGAGTTGCCAGGATTACAGACGCACATCACCATGCCCAGCTAATTTAATTTTTTTGTAGTGACAAGGTGTCTTGCTATATTTCTCAAGCTGGTCTAAAACTCCTAACCTCAAGTAATCCTCCTGGCTCGGCCTCCCAAAGCACTGAAATTACAAGCATGAGCCACCTCGTCCAGCCTGTTGTTTGTTTCTTTTATCCAACTATAAGTTCTCGGAAGTCCACTTTTCCTCAGTCCTCCCCATGATGAGGAGAATGACTAACAGACTAATACAATTGGTGTAGTCTCCTAAGCTGCTCTATGAAGTTCCTGTTTTGAAGCTAAACAGCAGTAACCCACTCTAGAATTAGCCCTCTCCTCTAAAAATGGGCCTTCAGGCCAGACGCAGTGGCTCACACCTGTAATCCCAACACTTTGGGAGGCTGAGGCGGGTGGATCACCTGAGGTCAAGAGTTTGAGACTAGCCTGGCCAACATGGTGAAACCCATCTCTACTAAAAATACAAAGATTAGCCAGGCGTGGTAGCACGTGGCAGTAGTCCCAACTACTCAGGAGGCTGAGGCAGGAGAATCGCTTGAACCCAGGAGGCAGAGGTTGCAGTGAGCTAAGATCATGCCACTATACCCCAGCTTCAGCAACAGAGAAAAACTCTATCTGAAAAATAATAATAAAAATTGGTCTTCAACAAGCTCATTAGCCTTAGGCTGACTGAGGACAAACTGGCACCTTCACATCCAATTTGCATTACGAAAGGATACCCCTGGCCGGGCGCGGTGGCTCAAGCCTGTAATCCCAGCACTTTGGGAGGCCAAGGCGGGCGGATCACAAGGTCAGGAGATCGAGACCATCCTGGCTAACACGGTGAAACCCCGTCTCTACTAAAAACCCTACCTCTACCATCCCTGATACCTATGCCCCTGCTCTTCCAGGCTGGACTTACCAAGTAGAACACAAAGCCCAGATAAGCCACGCTGACCACAGCAGCCACCACATACAATGCCACATGCCCTAGGTCCTGGAAAAATACAAAAAACTAGCCGGGCGAGGTGGCGGGCGCCTGTAGTCCCAGCTACTCGGGAGGCTGAGGCAGGAGAATGGCGTGAACCCGGGAGGTGGAGCTTGCAGTGAGCTGAGATCTGGCCACTGCACTCCAGCTTGGGTGACAGAGTGAGACTCTGTCTCAAAAAAAAAAAAAAAAAAAAAAAAAGAAAGGATACCCCTAACTTCTACAGTGAATTTTTAAAAACAATTCCTGTCAAGGACATACTCAGTTACTTGGTTTTCCTTGAAGTTAAGTTCCTAGATCACAGGATCAGTACAGTCTTTGTGTGCCCAAAGTTTATCAGGAAGAAAAAAAGAAGAGATATATCAATCTAGGAAATAATTTTTCAACATTTACTGAAGTAATTTTCTCAATAAAGTATCTAACGTGTGGCACACTGGTGTGGGGAAGTGTTCTAGAGGTTAACAGCAGGTTTCCAGCCTCCATCTTTAGCCATTCTCTGCAGCAAAAATGATATAAATTCTGCTATTCCTTATCCCCAACCCCTGTGTTTTTTCAAAGAAACCTATATAGAACAGGGAAATGGATCTGTTGTTATTTTGGCTGTTTTTCATTAATATAAGCAATGTTAAAGAAGATTTGGAAAATAGAGAATATATCTATAATCCTACCTTCCTACAACAAATTATATTGCCATTTTTATATAATTCTAGACTTTTTAAAAATATTTTTATAATTGGAATATAAATTTTACATACTTTTTCATGTAGCTATAGTTTTATAACCATGATTTTTTAAAAATGACTCTAGAATGAGAGTCAAGGAAAGACTATCACTATTTACTTATTTGCTTGGACAGCTAATAAGTGATGGAGCTGAAGGGGGCTGTGGCCGCATGTGTCCCACCCCGAATCTCTAAATCACACTGCATGCCCATTCTCCACCTCTGTTTTGTACTGTCCTCCATTCTCTGTACTGCTACCCTTCTTTTAGTTCCTCAAACATACTGTACTCTCTTGTTAGGAATTACTAAGAATGGAAACTACAGAAGTGACAGAAATTGAAAAAATGACAAATCTTAGTAACCAAAGTGAATTTTATGGTTAGAAATATTATTTTGTGGCCAGGCGCGGTGGCTCAAGCCTGTAATCCCAGCACTTTGGGAGGCCGAGACGGGCGGATCACGAGGTCAGGAGTTCGAGACCATCCTGGCTAACACGGTGAAACCCCGTCTCTACTAAAAAATACAAAAAGCTAGCCGGGCAAGGTGGCTGGCACCTGTAGTCCCAGCTACTCGGGAGGCTGAGGCAGGAGAATGGCGTAAACCCGGGAGGCGGAGCTTGCAGTGAGCTGAGATCCAGCCACTGCACTCCAGCCCGGGCGACAGAGCGAGACTCCGTCTCAAAAAAAAAAAAAAAAGAAAAGAAATATTATTTTGTAAACAGCTGATTTGACAATTTCATATAAATTGTCTCGATCACCTGGAGGTAGATTGTTATGTGCTCTTTTGGGTCTGTTCATTTCTCTTTTTTTGTGGAGATGGAGTTTTACCATGTTGCCCAGATTGGTCTCTAACTCCTGGACTCAAGTAATCCTCCCGCCTCAGCCTCCCAAAGTACTGGGATTATAGGCATGAGCCACTGTGCCCAGCCTGGGTCTGTTCATTTCTGAATGTCAGTGAACCCTACCTCTACCATCCCTGACACCTATGCCCCTGCTCTTCCAGGCTGGACTTACCAAGTAGAACACAAAGCCCAGATAAGCCACGCTGACCACAGCAGCCACCACATACAATGCCACATGCCCTAGGTCCTGGACATAAACCACTACAAAGTACATATTGATGGAACAGATGATAAGGACCAAGATTCCTCCTGCAATCCGCCAGCCTCTGTAAAAGAAATCAGCACAGTCACTGGTGGAATAATCCAACTTGGCTACAGACAGAAAAGGAAACTGCATCCTGTGGAGTAAACAGGACGGGAATTAGAGGCAGTTCAAAATGAATGGAAAAATTGTTCTTAATTTGAAAAAAAAAATGATTCTTCATAAGTCTAAGTTAAATCACCCACAGTTAGATACTGATAGGGAGAAAGAGTGGGGAAAAGACACCAACAAATAATCCCTAATATTTAAGTCCCTAGAGATGCAACAAGGCCTAGAAATGCAATGAGTCATTTCATTAATGTTCCCAGAAATGCAACAAGTCACTTCAGATACCTCATATCCTTTAAAGATATATATAAAAGGTACTAACTTATGCCTTTCTTGTTAAGATCATTTAACAAAGAATTAAGGTGCCTCAAACTTCAGTGGCTGAAGCTGAAGAGTTACGCTGTAAAAGCTGAACTTTCTTTCCCCTCCAAATGAAAGATGTGCTCTCTTCCTTTACTATATTCACAGTTTCCATTCTCTAAGCCAAAGAGGAAGCAGTTAGCAATCACCTCTCAAAGCATATCACTTCCCTCTGTGTCTCACGTCTGACTGGCCTACTGCATGAAGATACCCTTTCCCCATATCAGCATCCCCTTTGGGAACGAAGAAGAGTACACTCACAGTCCATTGGCAAAGTCACTCATTACTGGCCGCAAGCTCGTAAATGTGAGGATGGGTATGAGAGCAAAGGGAAGCTGGAAAAGAAAGAAGATCAGATGGGATTACTATGGGTCCTTGTATCACCCTAGAGAACAGCACAATTAATGAAATGGAAACATAAATGCTGCCTCAACTACCCCATGAGAAATAATTATTCCTATCATCCCAACATGCTTGGGCATTACACTGAATTCTGTAGAGCTATCATTAACCTACCACACAAACCTTTGTACGTGACTTGTCTCTTTAACCTCCACAAGACCTAGCACAGTGTCCTATATGTTCATTTAATGTTTGCTTTGCATTAATGAACTACAATTTTGTGTTCCATGTGTAAGTAAAGCTCGTAGTTCCCATTCAACAGGTTTAAAAAACCAAACCATTTCTACAATCCTTTTAGATGCCAAGGATTTCATATACATTTACTGCAGACCACAACCATGCCTCTGCCTTCCTCTCAATATCCCCCCAGCACCCAGCTAGGCTTGGTACCCAAGGGCAGTACATAATGCTACCTGAATAACTAGGATGTGAGTTTCCTCAGCTTCCTCCTCACCTGTAAGCTCTGTAGAACATTCAGGAAGTCATTCATCCCTGTTAGATGCTCTACATCTTGGAAGACAGCAACAAGCAGAGTGGGGATGATGGCAATAGAGCGAGTCAGAATCACTCGGGCAAACCGTGACCACTTTAGGTTCAGGAATCCCTGCAAGAAAACATAGGAGCAGGATGACTGTCTGCAAAAGGAAACAAAAAAAAGTTTTGGGGAGGTTTAGGAGAGACCTCAGAAGAATGGGATTGAGAAGTGACAAAGGGGCCAGGCTCAGTGGCTCACGCCTGTAATCCCAGCACTTTGAGAGGCCAAGGTGGGTAGATCACGTGATGTCAGGAGTTCAAGACCTGCCTGGCCAACATGGTGAAACCCCATCTCTACTAAAAATACAAAAAATTAGCCGGGTGTGGTGGCCACAGCCTGTAATCCTAGCTATTCGGGAGGCTGAGGCAGGAGAATTGCTCAAACCTGGGAGATGGAGGTTTTAGTGAGCTGAGATCGCGCCATTACACTCCAGCCTGGGCAACAAGAATGAGACTCCATCTCAAAAAAAAAAAAAGAAGCAACAAAAGGGTTGTGTTATCTCCCTCTATCCTATACTAGCACATACCTCCATGACAAACTGGCCAGAATAGGTTCCTGTCATGGTGGAGCTCTGTCCTGCAGCCAGGATCCCCACTGCCCAAATGTAGAGTGCAGCAGGCCCAAAGTAACATCCCAGCACAACACCCTGTGAGAGGCCAAGAAGAAGGATATGATTGTGTCAATAATCTGCTCAGACAACATCCAAAACAGTGGCTCCCTGTGGCATTTCTCCCTTCTTCCTTGCTATGCACCACCCATGCCAAGTGCCGTGCTGGGCACTGTGCCAGTAGCTAGGCTCAAGTCCTGACCTCATTCTAGAAGCTTTCAATCTAAACTTTACTGGATGTTCCTTCGTTTCTCTGCCTAGTCCTTCCTCTTCTCCAAGCTCCTAAACCTCCATCTTAAATATTAAAAAAAAAAAAAAAAGAAAAGAAAAAGAAGAGGTCTACACCACGTTCCCCAAATTATATTCCTTTACACACTATTCTGGAAAATGGCAATAGAAGTACAGGGAAATATCAAATAAATTTGGGAAATGCTACACACCATATATTCTACTGTTGGAGGATCACAATGTAACCAGCATAAAAGAACTGAGAGACTCCACTAAAAACACTTTACTAAGAACACTTTCTTGGGGCTGGGTGGGGTGGCTCACACTTGTAATCCCAGGACTTTGGGAGGCCAGGGTTGGAGAATCCCTTGAGCCCAGCAGTTCGAGACAAGTCTGGGCAACAAGGCAAAAACCCTGACTCTACAAAAAAAAAAAAAAATACAAGGCCAGGCATGGTGGCTCACACCTATAATCCCAGCACTTTGGTAGGCCGAGTGGGGGTGGATCACCTGAGGTCAGCAGTTCGAGACCAGCCTGACCAACATGGAGAAACCCCATCTCTACTAAAAATACAAAAGTAGCCGGGTGTGGTGGCGCAAGAACAAAACTCCATCTCAAAAAAAAAAAAAAAAAATTAGCCAAGCATGGTGGTGCTTGCCTGTAGTCCCACTACCCAAAATACTGAGATGGGAAAATCACTTGGGCCAGGTAGGTGGAGGCTACAGTGAGCCGTAATCAAGCCACTGCACCCCAGCCTGGACGACAGAGCAAGACCTTGTCTCAAAAAAAAAAAAACAGCTGGGGTGTATACTGCATCTTTTTTTCCTTTTCTTTTCTTTTTTTTTTTTTTTTTTTAAAAGACAGAGTCTTACTCTGTCGCCCAGGCTGGAGTGCAGTGGCCCAATCTCAGTCACTGCAACCTCTGCCTTCCAGGTTCAAGCGATTCTCCTGCCTCAGCCTCCTGAGTAGCTGAGATTACAGGTGCCCACCACCACACCCAGCTAATTTTTGTATTTCTTTTTTAGTAGAGACAGGGTTTCACCATGTTGGCCAGGCTGGTCTTGAACTCCTGAGTTCAAGTGATCCACTCGCCTCAGCCTCCCAAAGTGCTGGGATTACAGGCGTGAACCACCGCACCTGGCCTGTATAATGCATCTTTTCAACTGAGCCTCTATTCCTTCCCGTTTAATCCAAAACGCTTGTCTGGTATCTGGAGTTCTGAAATAAATGACACTCCACAGGAGATATGCTCACATCTAAAGTGAAGTCACAAAAAAGACCAGATACTATGCTAAAAATATTGATTCAGGAACAAAGACCACAAATCCAAACATGCTTACCCCTTTGTAGATGTCCACAGCCAATGTCGAGTTATCTTTAGGAAAGAGGTCAGCATGAGGACTGCTGGTGTTTGTACAGACTTCAACCTAGAACCCAAAGCAGTTCAAAAGCAACTTTTGTTTCAGAAGCAAGGACCAAATGATAGCTCTCCTACATATCATACACAGTCACCTATGAGAGGTAGGCTGGAGGGAAAACACTGAACACTGGATATATGCTGTGATGTGGGCAGAGACTGGCAGCAATGTCATCTAGGATCTTCCTCTATAATCCTTCTACACCCACAGGTCATCAAAAATCTTCACTGAGTTACAGTGTGTATGATAATAATGTACAAACACTGGGGTACTTTAAATGATGACGGGAGGAGAGGCTCTGAAGAAGGCTTCAGACATGAAAGAACACCCAGAATAGAATCCTCAGTCAAAGCAGACAGAGGAGTCAGAGGTTCCATAGATGGGAAACAAATGGTGATCAAAACTACATAGGCAGGCCAGGCACAGCAGCTCACACCTGTAATCCCTATACTTTGACAGGCCGAGGTGGGCGGATCACTTGAGGTCAGGAGTTTGAGAGCAGCCTAGCCAACATGGTGAAACCCCATCTCTACTAAAATTACAAAAAATTAGCTGGGTATGGTGGCAGGCACCTGTAATCCCAGCTACTCAGGAGGCTGAGGCAGGAGAATCACTTGAACCCAGGAGGCAGAGGTTGCAGTGAGCCAAGATTGTGCCACTGCACTCCAACTTGGATGACAGTGCAAGACTCCGTCTCAAAAAAAACACTACATAGGTAATCAGAAATCAAGATTGATACAGAATTCAAAATGACAAGACTAAGTCTCTCATCATCACAGTTTCTGTTTTCTGTTTGTTGACCACTCCCAAACAAAAGCTGAGAAAGAGGGTTCAGGCTTGGTTACCCCCATACTGTAGACTCTGGTGCATGGTGATTTTAGGGGGCAGAGGTGAAGCTACAGATTATTTTTCCTGAACATTAACACTAGAATGAGGTATTTTCCTTCCCCATCCCATTGCAGTCTTCACTTTACCCTCATATTCACCACCACCCATAACCCCGGCTTACTCACCACCTGCTCGTTGGTTTTCCCAAAAAATGCTTCAGCAAAGACTGAGACAACAAAGACGTTGATGATGAAGGAAACAAAGAGTGCAATGCAGGATTCAATGAAAAAGTACTTATTGGCTTCTCGAACTTCCTGCTTATTGTTCCGGTTTACCTGTCTAGACTAGAATGACAACAACAGCAGTCACGTTTTGACCAGTTAGAACAAGTTTCCTTGTAACATTTCAGGAGTTTGGAGTCAGCTGAGAGATTTAGGGGACAAAGAGTTGACCAGACAAAATGTGAGAGATCCAACACTCACCTACATCCTAGTTACTGAGCAATTAAGAATTTCATATGAGGGGAGAAAAAAGAACTTCATGCCCTTTCGTTGAACTGTACATTCCCCAAATAGGGAACAGAGACTAAATGACTACTGAGCTCTCAGTTACTCTCAGTGGCTGGAAGGACCACTGACCTATAAAAACAACCTGATTTCAGTCCTAAGGTGTGCACATCCCTATTTATAAAGGTTTCTGAAATCTCTCAGCAAGCTATTACGTAATACTGATGGTAAAAGCCTGTTTGGGCTTCTTTACTCCTAACCTCCATAAGCCCACTCGAGCTTTTGAAATTTAAACACAAGAGACTTGATGCACTTCTGACATTTTATGAAAAACTTTAGTCCCAGCTGGGTGCAGTAGCTCACGCCTGTAATCCCAGCACTTTGGGAGGCCACGGCGGGTGGATCACTTGAGCTCAGGAGTTCGAGACCAGCCTGGCCAACATGGTGAAATCACATCTCTACTAAAAATAGAAAAATTAGCCAGGCGTGGTGGTGCACGCCTGTAATCCCAGGTACTTGGGAGGCTGAGGCAGGCTGAGGCACGAGAATGTCTTGAACCTGGGAGGCAGAGGTTTGCAGTGAGCAGAGATCACACACTCCAGCCTAGGCAACAGAGTGAGACACTGTCTCAATTAAAAAAAAAAAAAAAAAAAAAGAACTTTAGTCCCACCTGCTTTATGCAGTTAGTAATCTCTGGTCAATCTGGTGATAAAAATATCATCTAAGTATATGGAGTTTATGAATGTCCAGCCTTGGAAAATACCTTGCTCCTTCATGGTCCTAACAATTGTAAACTAACTTTGTGTCCCTTGCAACTGAAGGAAAAGATCTCATGAACTGTCTACGAGGTGAAGGAGATAAGGGCCTTGCTCACCTTGACTAAGGCAGAATGCAGGTACATGTTGTGTGGCATGATGACAGCTCCCACGATGCCCACAGCCTGTTCAATCTGTGAAGTGCGACAGCCTGAACAGGATGGTACGAACATGCCCTTGAGTACCTGGCTCTGGCTGGGTTTCACTGTAACATACTATATACCAACATAAAAATGATTAGCCTTTACAGGAATGTGAAACAGGGGAGTAACATAGTGTTGGGGAACAGTTAGCATCCCTTACCCTTTAAAACCCCTTCTTCTTTCTTTCTTTATTTTTATATTTTTTGAGATAGGATCTTACTCGTCACCCAGGCTGGAATGCAGTGGCATGATCACAGCTCACTGAAACCTCAATCTCCCGAGTTCAAGCAATCTTCCCACCTCAGCCACCCAAAGTGCTGGTATTACAGGCCACCACACCTGGCCACAATCTTTTCTTCTGCAACTACCTAAGATAATGAGGAATACAGAATCATCATAGGACCAAGCAACATAAGGGGCTTACTACCAGGGGCCAGAGAATTCAAGACTGAGTATCCAGACAGTTTACATCACATCTTAGATATATGAAACATATGTGTATGATACATAATTAATATTCTAAAGAAAGGGCTGGGTGTGATGGCTCATGCCTATAATCCCAGCACTTCGGGAGACCAAGACAGGCAGATTGTTTGAGCCCAGGAGTTCAACAGCAGCCTGGCAACACAACGAAACCTTATCTCTACAAAAATTACCTCGGTGTGGTGGTGTATACCTATAGTCCCAGCTACTAGGGAGGCTGAGGTGGAAGGATCACTTGAGCCCAGGAGGAGGAGGCTGTAGTGAGCTGAGATTGTGCCACTGAACTCCAGCACGGGCAACAGAGTGAGACTCTGTCTCAAAAAAAAAAAAAAAGGCCAGGCACCTTGGCTTATACCTATAATCCTAGCACTTTGGGAGGCTGAGGCAGGTGGATCATCTGGGCTCAGGAGTTCAAGACCAGCCTGGCAAACTTGGTGAAACCCTGTCTCTATGAAAAATACAAAAATTAACCAGGCATGGTGGCAGGCACCCATAATCCCAGCTATGTGGGAGGCTGAGGCAGGAGAATCGCTTGAACCTGGGGGCCAAAGTTGCAGTGAGCCGAGATCATGCCACTGCACTCCCGCCTGGGCGAAAGAGGGAGACTCCATCTCAAAAAAAAAAAAAAAAAGAAAAGAAAAAAGAAAAAGCTACTAAGGGACTTGTGCACGGTGGCTCACACCTGAAATCCTAGTACTCTGGGAGGCCAAGATGGGCAGATCACTTGAGGTCAGCAGTTCAAGACCAGCCTGGCCAACATAGCAAAACCCCATCTCTACTAAAAATACAAAAAGTTAGACAGGCATGGTGGTACACACCTATAATCTCAGCTACTTGGAAGGCTGAGGCACAAGAACCACTTGAACCTGGGAAGCAGAGGTTGCAGTGAGCCAAGATCACACCACTGCACTCTAGCCTGCGTGACAGAGCAACGCTCTGTCTCAAAAATAAATAAATAAAAATCTAAAAATTAAAAAAGAATATAGGATCAATTTTTATTATCCATACTTAGCATACTTCCGTTCACCCATGTTCATTTAAAAATCACTTGATGTTTGCCACTAGTACGTATGTAGTGAGAGACTCATCCTTAAACACTCTCATATATACTTTTCCCCGGTTCAGGATTTCTCTTGGAAGCCTTAGGCCAAGAGGCATAATCGACCCATAGATTACATGTATTTTTTAAAGTTCAGCCAAAGCCAGACCAGTAAGAGAAATCAGTTTATAAGAACTGTACAAAGAAAGGTGCTAGTACTACAAATAATGTTAGTGACTGTAAGGAGTTTCTGGGTTGAGGCACAAACCAGGAAATATCCAGGATATCTCACATAATTCATTAACTGTTTTAATATTGGGAAAGTTCAAGCTGCAATTAATATAAACCAGGATGAGCAAAAGCAGAACTCCCCTAAATTAACAGCCAAGAATAACCCTGCAAACCCCTCCTTAATTAACCCTATCCATGGCTGTTCTGTTGTCAGATGGTCAACTTGGGACCAAGGAATCTTGTCTGGAAAGCCCTAAAATATCTAGTCATTTTAAACCTGGAAGTCCCTGCAGGCCTTTCTGCATACTAACGTTTGCTATGGATCATAGTCCTTCAAAACTGGCCCAGGGATAAATTGGCTTTTGTTGATACACCCACTATAACTGAACCATACTAGCATTATTACTGTCTTTTATAATAAAAGGCTAAAAAAAAACCTACAAAAACTTATTTTAAGAAGCTATGAATACCCTGTACCACTTGCCTCATATCCAAATGTGAGGGCCATAATAGTGATGAGAAAGCCAAAAAACGCTTCGAGCTTCCGCAAGCCTAAAGGAAAAAAGGCAGCAGTGAGCTCAGAGAAGGCAGACTTCCCCATCTGCCACATGACAGAGAGCAGCTCCTTCGACCCTCCCATTTCCACTCTCCTTACCATATTTGTCCAAGAAGAGAAATACAAAAGTATCTGCAATGGTGATGAGAACGCCACCCCACAGAGGAATCCTAGGTCAGAGATGAGATATGGAAGTCAGAGAGACAGAAAGAAAGGAAACATTGAAAAACATTCTCTTCCCAACAGCTCTCCAGATAAAGAACACTTGGAGAAGCTAGGACTTGAGGGAGGAGGGACAATGGCAGAAAACCAGGCCTTGGGTAAAGCAGGGTAACAGCATCAACTTAATTACATTCATTTAAACTTTAATTGAGAGCCTACTATGTCACTCTTAGGATACAAAGCTGAAAAGTGTGGGTCTTACCCTCATGGAGTTAGATGGATAGAATTTTATAGGATTAGATAGATAGTATCCAGTGGGGGCTGGGTGTAGTGGCTCACACCTGTAATACCAGCACTAGGGAGGCTGAGGTGGGCATTCCTAAACCTGAGGTCAGAAGTTAGAGACCAGCCTGGCCAACATGGTGAAACCCTGTCTCTACTAAAAATACAAAAATTAGCTGGGCATGGTCGCAGGTGCCTGTAATCCCAGCTACTCAAGAGGCTAAGGCACGAGAATTGCTTGAACCTGGGAGGCGGAGGTTGCAGTGAGCCAAGATCATACCACTGCACTCCAGCCTGGGTGACGGAGAAAGACTCTGTCTCAAAAAAAAAAAAAAGAAAAAAAAAGATAGCATCTAGTGGGATAAAACAACATACAAATCAATAATTGCGATACAAAACGCCACACATTCTAATAAAGGTAAGCATAACTCACCATGGGAAATGGAAGATGCAGAGTCTACATCTACCAGGGGAGAAGAAATTGTTTCCAGAAAGATTCCACAGAAGAAATAACAATTGAGTTGAATCTTCAAACTTAAAAATGAATTGGGTTTTTGTTTTTATCTCTGCTTTGAAATCCAGCAAAACACTGATTATTTTCTAGAGAAAAACCCCCTCACCTTCCTACAGACAGAAGATTGATGGCAATGGCTGAGCCAATGACTTCTTGCATATCTGAGCCGATGATAGCCAGCTCCACCATCAGCCACAGGATGATCCGTGGGACCTAAACACCAAACAGTAGAAAGACATGGTTCTGATTAATCACTTCTAAAAAATTCCTCCACAATTTGGAATTCACATTTTGGCACTAAACCATAAACAGTCCTTTATAAGCCTCCAGACTAGAGAAGAAATACCAGAACATGCCTCCACTTGGCGGATCACTGCACTGTGGCTCTTAGCTGGAGAAGGAAAACTGTGCTACCACGTGGCAGAGCCTGTGAACGAAGGTCAAGGCAGTAATTGATCTTACTTTTTTATTTTTCCTTTCTACTTGAGAAGAATGTAATTTCCATTTACTAATATCCACTTAATTTCCTAAAAAGAATCCTAAAATTTTTAGAGGAGAATAAGGATGCTAATACGGTCAAAATATGGGTCAAGAAAGAATATTAAATGATTGCAGAAGAGCACATCTATCCTGACCATAGCTGGGAAGACAAAACAAACATGAAAAGGTTGGGGTAGGCCGGGCACAGTGGCTCACACCTGTAATCCCAGCACTTTGGGAGACTGAGGCAGGTGGATCACCTGAGGTCAGGGTTCAAGACCAGCTTGGCCAACACGGTGAAACCCCGTCTCGACCAAAAATACAAAAGTTAGCTGCGCATGCCTGTAATCCCAGCTACTTGGGGGTCTGAGGCAGGAGAATCACTTGAATCTGGGAGGCAAAGGTTGCGGTGAGCCGAGATGGTGCCACTGCACTCCAGCCTAGACAACAAAGCGAGACTCCATCTCAAAAAAAAAGGTTGGGGTCGACCAGGCACAGTGGCTTATGCCTGTAATCCCAGCATTTTGGGATGCCAAGACAGACAGATTCCTTAAGCAAAGGAGTTTGAGACCAGCCTGGGCAACATGGCAAAAACCCCATCTCTACAAAAACTACAAAAATTGGGAGCTAAATGATAAGAACTTATGAACACACAGACAGAAACAACAGACACTGGGGTCTACTTGATGGGGGAGGGTGGGAGGAGAGGGAGGAGCAGAAAAGATAACTATTGGGTACTGGGCTTAGTATCAGGGTGATGTAATAATATGTACAACAAACCCCCATGACACATGTTTATCTATGTAACAAACCTTCATATGTGACTGCTCTGCCTACGGAATAGCCTTTCTTTACTCCTTTACTTTCTTAATAAGCTTGCTTTCACACACACACACAAAAACCTTCACATGTATCCATCTCCAAACCCAAAATAAAAATTAAAGAAAAAAAAAAAGGACAAAAATTATCCACGCATGATGGCGAACGCCTGTAGTCCCGACTACCTGGGAGGCTGAGGCAGGAGGACTGCCTGAGCCCCAGTGGTCAAGGCTGCAGTGAGCTGTGATTATGCCACTGCACTCCAGAGTGGGCAACAGACAGAGCAAGACTGTCTCAACAAACCACCACCACCACAACAAAAAAGGTTGGAGTCACCTTTAATGTAATAATACCCAAGCAAGTGAAAAAGAACAGATATGCAAAAGGACTCCAGGGAAGATGGTTGGAATTGGGTGGCATATAACGAAGTCACAAAGTAATCTGGCCAAACAATACAGCTAAAAATCAAATTCAGTTATGCTGACTCACTGACGCCAGAAAAAACACCTCCAGATAGCTAGGATCCAAAACATTTGTCAGGTCACCCATAGTAGCTCACACCTATAATCCCCGAACTTTGGGAGGCAGGCGGGAGGACTACTTGAGCCCAGGAGTTCGAGCCCAGGCTGGGTAACATGGTAAAACCCTGTCTCTACAAAAAATTTTAAAAATAGCTGGGTATTATGGTGCATGCCTGTGGTCCCAGCTATTCAAGAGACTGAGGTAGGAAAGCTGCTTGCACCTGGGAGGTCAAGGTTATAGTGAGCTATGATTGTACCACTGAACTCTAGTCTGGGTAATAGGGCAAGACCCTATCTTAATTTAAAAAAAAAACAGGCCAGGAACAGTATCTCATATCTGTAATCCCAGCACTTTGGGAGGCTGAGGCAAGTGGATCACTTGAGGTCTGGAGTTTGAGATCAGCCTGGCCAACATGGTGAAACCCTGTCTCTATTAAAAATACAAAAATTAGCCGGGTGTGGTGGTATGCACCTGTAATCCCAGTTACTTGGGAAGCTGAGAGAGGAGAATTGCTTGAACCTGGGAGGTCGATGTTACAGTAAGCCAAGATCACACCACTGTACCCAAGCCTGGGTGACAAAGTGAGACTCGGTCTCAAAAAAAAAAAAAAAAAAAAAGAGCAGGCTGGGCGCGGTAGCTCACACCTGTAATGCCAGCACTTTTGGAGGCTGAGACGGGCAGATCGTGAGGTCAGGAGTTTGAGACCAGCCTGGCCAACATAGTGAAACCTCATCTCTACTGAAAACACAAAAATTGGATGGGCATGGTGGTGCACGCCTGGAGTCCCAGCTACTCAGGAGGCTGAGGCAGGAGAATCGCTTGAACTCGGGAGGCAGAGGTTGTGGTGAGCTGAGATCACACCACTGTACTCCAGGCTGGGCAACAGAGAGAAATTCCATCTCAAAAATACCTAAACAAGGCCAGGTGCAGTGGCTCATGTCTGTAGTCCCAGCACTTTGGAAGGCCGAGGTGGGTGGATCACAAGGTCAGGAGTTTGAGATCAGCCTGGCCAACATGGTTAAACCCTGTCTCTACTAAAAATACAAAAATTAGCCAGGCATGGTGGCAGGCACCTGTAATCCCAGCTACACGGAAGGCTGAGGCAGGAGAAATGCTTGAAACCGAAGGCAGAAGTTGCAGTGAGCCAAGATCGCGCCACTGCACTCCAACCTGGGTGAAAGAGTGAAACTCCGTCTCAAAAAAACAAACAAAACAAAGCAACAACAACAACAAAAAAAAAGCGGGCCGGGCACAGTGGCTCATGTCTGTAATCCCAGCACTTTGGGAGGCCAAGGCTGGCGGATCACCTAAGGCCAGGAGTTCGAGACCAGCCTGACCAACATGGGGAAGCCTCATCTCTACTAAAAATACAAAAATTAGCCAGGCATGGTGGCACATGCCTGTAATCCCAGCTAGTCAGGAGGTTGAGGCAAGAGAATCACTGAAATCGCCTCACTGCAAGAGGCAGAGGCTGCAGTGAGCCGAGATCACACCACTGAACTCCAGCCTGGGTAACAGAGTAAGACTCTGTCTCGAAAAAAAAAAAAAAAAAAAAAAAAAATTATTATTATTACAAAATAAACAACTATTAACATATATGAAGAAAAAGAAGCTAGGCTTGGTGCAGCAGCTCATGCCTGTCGTCCCAGCACTTTGAGAAGCTGTGGTGGGAGGACTGCCTGAGCCCAGGAGTTTGAGACCAGTCTAGGCAACATAGCAATACCTCATCTCTACAAAAAAAAAAAAAATTTTTTTTTAATTAGCTGGGTGTGATGGTGCTTGCCTGTGGTCCCAGCTACTTGGGAGGCTGAGGTGGGAGAACCGCTTGAGTCTGGGAGGTCAAGGCTGCAGTGAGCCATGATTACATCACTGCAATCCACCATGGGTGACGGATTCAGACTCCATCTCAAAAAATAAAAAGAAAGAAAAAGAAGCTAGAAGGATTATAAATTACCAAGGTTTTGTTTGTTTTTAAAAAATGTTATGGGTACATAGTAGCTATATATAGTACCGGGCATATGGGATATTTTGATACAGGCATAAAATGTGTAATAATCACAACAGAGTAAATGGGGATATTACCAAGAATTTTTTATTTTTTTGAAAAGCAGATAAGGATACTTTTTGCTCACATCTAGGAAAAGAAACAAAACAAAAGACAAAGCTAAGTTAAAAATATCTTCCAGACATAGTGTTCATTCTTGCCTTAGGCAACGGTAAGAAAGGCCCAAAATGTCCAGAAGGAAGCTGTAGAGGACAGTGTAGCCCCCAGGGGGAAGGGAAACCAAAAAATAATTATTAGCAAATCCAAAGATCCTGCCACATATAGTTTGTAGTAAAAGGAAAAAAACTTACTTTTACAAAGTGATGGCAAAGTCAAACAAAAAAAGAAGATATATAAAATGCAAACTGATGGAGTACCATGGAGGTATGAATAAAAGTGCTCAAAGAGAGTATCCTCCTCCCTACGGGCTGGGCATTGCTAGATACTGGAAGCCACAGTGAATTGTAACAGAGTTTTTCTAAGAAAACCTTCTAGGAAATGCGAGTCTTAAGTTAGATTTTGAAGGAGCGGGGAAAACATGGCCTGGCAGCAGGAGGAGCTACAGTATTTCCCTTGGTACCATCCGTCTTCAGGGCTACTGACCCCCAAGTCCTTGACTGTCTCACTATATAATGAGGCCAGCACATACTGCCAGACACATAGATTTCTACGGCATGAGTGAGAGACAAACAGGACAGTACATTGCTCACCTTGGGATACTGACGGTGACATACTTCAGCAAGATGCAGCCCAGTGACCACTCCCAGTCTAGCTGCAAGCCGCTGGAGCAGCAGCCCCACAAGGGTGGACAACAGAAGGATCCAGAGCAACTAAGAAGAACAAAATATCCTTTAACACTCATTGAACAACTGAGCTTTTGTTTGTTTGTTTATTTAGTTGTTTGGCAACATGAGTGGTAAATACTGCATTCAGAAAAGAGCCCAGGTCAAGAATCAAATGACTTGAGTTCTATATCAGGTTTTTTGCACATGACCTGCTAAGTCACCTTGTACCTTTCTGAGCCTCAGTTTCTCCTATATGCAGTTTCTCCTTTGTTCAAGGAAACTATGTGGATAAAAATAAGACCAAATGGAAAGTACTTTACATATAAAAGCCACTGCCAATGAAGTAGCCCCTGAGGTTACTATCCACCATGCAGGGTGGAGAAAAGGATATGAGAGTGTATTGTGTGTTTAAAAGGACAGGGGTAGGACTAGATGTTCACCTTAAATCCAGCCACTGCTCCAGACTGCAAATCGGATTCAATATTTCCTGGATCCAGGTAGGCAATGCTCATAAGAAAGCCTGGTCCGGTGAAAGCCCAGAGTTTACGAAAGCTAAAACAAGAGTACTACACAAGAGAGAAAAAGAGATTAAACTGAACATCACTATTGAACTACTGATCTAATTGATCTGTTATCACATATGAAGCAACAATACCAGCCTCACAAAAGGATTTACAATGTCAGATATTGCATGTGTCCAAGTTTCACTTCCATTTCACCCACTTTTTATTAAGAAGCTGGCCACTTCTCTAAGTCAGAGCCCCTCCCTTACTTGCGGGTTCCATCAGCCTCTTATTCTAAAACTAGAATAACAGTATCAGTACCTCTGTGCCCAAACACTTCCCAAAAAGGACAAGAGCCACCATTTTAAAAAGGAAACAAGCCAGATGTGGTGGTGTGTGGTGTGTGCCTATAGTCCAGCTACTCGGGACAGTGGGGAGAGCAACAAAAATAAAATGCTAAGCTTCCCCAACCAACTGAATGGATCCTCTTCTTAACCAAGGGCATTCCAAAGAAAACCTGAAAAACTAGTTCAGGCCATGATGGGAGGGAGAGGTCAGACAAACTTTATTATACCCCCTTCCCTTTGGAATTCCGACACCAATGACTAGCATTAAAACAGAGATCTTGGCCAGGTGGGCGCAGTGGTTCACACATGTAATCCCAGCACTTTGGGAGGCCGAGGCGGGTGGATCACCTGAGGTTGGGAGTTCGAGACCAGCCTGACCGACATGGAGAAACCTCATCTCTACTAAAAATACAAAATTAGGCAGGCATGGTGGCACACGCCTGTAATCCCAGCTACTCGGGAGGCTGACGTAGGAGAATGGCTTGAACCAGAGAAGAGGAGGTTGTGGTGAGCCGGGATCACAACACTGCACTCTAGCCTGGGCAACAAGAGTGAAACTCCCTCTCAAAACAAACAAACAAACAAGCAAAACCAGAGATCTTAAAACTGACAAAACAGATCCCTTATAGCAATAACATGCCAGATTCCAACCTGACTCTAGCATACCATCACATGACAGATAACAGGCCCTGAAAGAAATCAAAGTATTTTACTCCAAAATATATTTCTTTGTATATTTTGAAATGACCCTGCAAAGCAGTCTCTTATGAGCAAAACCTAGAATATGTAGAGAATCTCCTTCCCTTTCCAGGTCTTTTCCTGATCCAGGAGAGAATTAACTAGTAGTCTGGTACCCTTTAAAGTCTGATAAAAGACATTTACATCTATTTTCTCTGAAGCTTGTTACGTGGAGGCTTCACCTACATAATAAAAACCTTTGTCTCCACAACCCCTCATTTTAGACACTCCACAGCCCCTCATTTTAGACCAGGTATTTAGAAAATAACTCTTTCAACCAATTTCTTTTTTTATTTATGTTTATTTTTGTAGAGACAGGGTTTTGCCATGTTGCCCAGGCTGGTCTCAAACTCCTGGGCTTAAGCAATCCTCCCACTTCAGCCTCCAAAGTAGCTGGGACCACAGGTGTGCACCACCACACGCAACTATTTTTTTTTTTTTTTAAGTAGAGACAAGGTCTCATCATGTTGCCCAAGCTGGCTGGTCTTGAACTCCTGGGCTCAAGCAATCCACCCACCTCAGCCTCCCAAAGTGCTAGAATTACACGCATGAGCCACTGCACCCAGCCTCAATCAACTTCCAAGCAGAAAATCTTTAAATCCACTTTTGACCTAAAAGGTGCCCCCTCCCCACTTCAAGTTGTCCCACCTTTCCTGATGGAACCGATGTACACCTTACATATATTGGCTGATGTTTGCCTGTAACTTCTGACCCCTAAAACGTATAAAATCAAGCTGTTACCCCAACCACCTTGGGCACATGTTCTCGGGACTTCCTGGGGCTGTGTCACGGGCCTTGGTCACTCATATTTGGCTCAGAATAAACCTCTTTAAATATTTTACAGAGTTTGACTCTTGTTTGTTTGTTTGTTTTGAGATGGAGTCTCACTCTGTCACTCAAGCTGGAGTGCAGTGGTGCAATCTTGGCTCACTGCAGCCTCTGCCTCTCAGGTTCAAGTGATTCTCCTGCCTCAGTCTCCTGAGTAGCTGGGATTACAGGCACCCACCACTACACCCAGCCAACTTTTGTAACTTTAGTAAAGACAGGGTTTCGCCATGTTGACCAAGCTGGTCTTGAACTCCTAACCTCAGGTGATCTGCCTGTCTCGGCCTCCCAAAGTGCTAGGATTCAGGTGTGAGCCGCTGCGCCTGACCTGTTTTGTTTTGGTTTTTGTTTTTGACAGGAGGTCTCATTCCTGTTACCCAGAGTGAAGTGCCATGGCATGATCTTAGCTCACTGCAACTTCTGCCTCCTGGGCTCAAGTGATCCTCCCACCTCAGCCTCCCGAGTAGCTGGAACTACAGGTGTACACCACCATGCCCAGATAATTTTTGTATTTTTTGTAGAGACCGGGTTTCACCATGTTGGCCAGGCTGGTCTTGAACTCCTAGGCTCAAGTGATCCTCCTTCCTTAACCTCCCAAAGTGCTGGGATTATAGGTGTGAGCCTGAGCCCAGCCAGAGTTTGACTCTTTTTCATCAATGAACAAGAGGAAGGATAGCTTGAGGCCAGGAGTGCAAGACTAGCCTGGGCAACATAGTGAGACCCTGTCTCTAAAAACAAAAATAAAAATAATGAGCCTGGCATGGTGGCATGCCATCTATAGTCCCAGCTACTGGGGAGGCTGAGGTGGGAGGATCACTTGACCCCAGGAATTCAAGGCTACAGTGAGCTATGGTTGTGCCACTGCACTGGAGCCTAGATGACGGAGCAAGATCCTGTCTGTAAAAAAAACATACAGACAGACAGATAGATAGGCAGATAGATAGATATAGATAGATGTGTGTGTGTGTATGTATATGTGTATATATATATACAGTTTTCAGAGACTTCCAGCCAACATTAGAGCTGAGGCTGCTGACCCTGAGCCATCCAGCAGATCTTTCACTCACAGGTTTTCCCCAGACAATAGTGCTCTCCTCCAAGGACCTGACACTAACCTCCTCCTCAGGAATGGAGATCTTCTCATTAAAGTAAGTGGCGAAGTACTCCTCTGAGTCCCCAGGGGACTGTGGAAGAGAGGGATTACCATAGACACTGTTGACGGTACCAAGACAGGCAGACTCCCCATGATCTCCAGAAACGCTGTCTGAATTAACAGATTTGAAAATAAATTAGTAAAAAATGAACAAAATACACTAACAATTCATCCTTAGTATACTGAAATTAAAATTAAATAGTTTAATACCTAAATGCACAAGAGACCAACCTGACTCTAGCTCAACTTATTTTGAATAGTTTACTTTTAATGTATATTTTATAATAAGTAATACATTCACATGGTTAAAAATTCAGGAAGTAAAAAATTTAGCCTACACTAAAAAAGTTATCTCCCTCCCCTCACCCAGTCACTCAGCTCCCTAGATCAGTTTTAACTCACAGTGGTTTTCCTATTTCCACACTTCTACTCCTACTTTGGAATTTTTAGAGCCATTTCATTTTCCTCTAAAAACACTGACATATGGGCTCAAAATATTACATTCCCAGACCAGCTCCTGGTAACCTAAATTCCTAGCTTTTAAAAGAAAAGAACTAGGCCCATCTAGCGAAATGTCCTCCCTACCTCCTATATTTGGTAGGACTTACTCAAAGAATTGTCCTTGGACATTATACCTCCGTCAGACTTCTCAAAAAAGGTGCAAGTTACAAAATCCTGCTACAGTTCAGGCTAAACTCTGAAGCTGCAGCAAAACCACCAAGCAGGAACCCTTTGTACTCTGACTAAGGCTTGCAGTAAAGTGCCGCTGGTCACGGGGTACTGGCACCCTCGTGATGGCAGGGCTCATCTCAGACTGATATCAGTGTTTCCCTGAGTTCTGCATTTTGCAGTCAATCTTAAATACTGGGAAGCAGAACGTCTGGGAGAAAAGGGATAACCTGCCAGAAATACACAGAGCCTAGTTTGCTTCAGCCATCAAATGGCTATTTTGAATCACAAAGCTCTAATCTCTGCGTTTCCAATAAATCCTTAAAACCTCTAATTTAAACAAATAAGAGCTTTCTTCCTTCGGGAGCTGACTCATATCATCTTAATTAAGCAGCTTTGAATTCATGAAGAAATTTATAGAAAAGGAACAGAAATTCCAAAGAAGAAGCTCAGATTTAGGAAGGAATAGTCAAAGCACTCAAGAAGCTCCAATCAAATACAGAGCGTAAGGTACTCGTCCTGTATTTTACTACTCCATACACATCTGAAACACCAGGAAGTATCATGAGCAGTCAAAGCACACCAGAGGTTTTTATCCTGGGTCTGGGAATAATATTGCCCTTGTAAGCATTACTGCCAGAAACCAAATTACAACTAATCTTGGCTCAACTCAGAATTATAAAAAAGATATGAAGCAGGTCTCTGGTTAAAAATCTGTTTTCAGGGCTGGGTGCGGTGGCTCATGCCTGCAATCCCAGCACTTTGGGAGGCCTAGACGGGTGGATGACCTGAGGTCAGGAGTTCAAGACCAGCCTGACCAACATGGCAAAACCCCATCTCTACTAAAAATACAAAAAAATTAGCCAGGCATGGCAGCAGGTGCCTGTAATCCCAGGTACTCCAGAGGCTGAGGCAGGAGAATTGCTTGAACCTGGGAGGCGGAGGTTGCAGTGAGCCGAGACTGCGCCACTGCACTCCAACCTGGGCAACAGAGCAAGACTCCACTTAAAAAAAAAAAAAAAAATCCATTTTCATTTACTGCCTAAGTCACCAGATGGTGACTTTTGAATGGAATTGTTAGAATAGACGATGATAGATGATGACAAGAGGAAAAATATGATAAATTTCTGTTACCAATATAAATCTAATTACAAATAAAATTAGGCAATAATACAAAGCGGTAAATTACCATCTGACATCTTCTGTTCAAGACCCAACACCATGGTGGATACCTGAGTAGCTGAATTCTTAGAATATGATTCTGGAAAGGAGAAAAGGGAGGGAGAAGAATTAGCAAGAACAAACTAACAAGTTCAGAACCAGCAGTTTGTTACTCTGTATGACTGAATACTTACTATGAAAAGAGTAATTCTTCTACTGAATTAGGTAACCTTGAAAATAATTACAGTTTTCAGAATATGACTGACAGATATTTAACAAAAATAGAAAAGCCTTAGTCAGGATTTTGCTGGCAAGACTTCAAAACCAAATTGAAGTGTTACAGCTCTTTTAGAATGTGTCCGGGCAAGGTTTCTGGTTTTCACTGTGAAACTCTTCATGGATGGTGAGGGGCAGTGGACAAACTGAACAGGAGGTATTTTAGTGAGACGGCAAATACCATTTTTTTTTTTTTGAGTCAGAGTCTTGCTCTGTCGCCCAGGCTGGAGTAAAGTGATTCTCCTGCCTCAGACTCCCAAGTAGCTGGGATTACAGGTGCCTGCCACCACACCCGGCTAATTTTTTGTATTTTTAGTAGAGACGGGGTTTCACTGTGTAAGCCAGGATGGTCCTGATCTCCTGACCTCATGATCCACCTGCCTCAGCCTCCCAAAGTGCTGGGATTATAGGCATAAGCCAACGCGCCTGGCCAGGCAAATACTTCTTTAATTAGCATCTACCCAGAGGCTGCTAGGCAAGTATCCGGTCTCTGCCTTTGCCTCCAAATTATCCCAAGTGTCTGAAGCCAGACACATTTCCCCCTATTTTATGAGGCTTTTTTTTCTTTTTTTTTTTTTTTTTTTTGAGATGGAGTCTCACTCTGTTGTCCAGGCTAGAGTGCAGTGGCACAACCTCAGCTCGCTGCAACCTCCGCCTCCTGGGTTCAAGCAACTCCCCTGCCTCAGCCTCCCGAGTAGCTGAGATTACAGGTGTGTGCCACCATGCCCGGCTAATTTTTGTATTTTCAGTAGAGACAGGGTTTCACCATGTTGGCCAGGCTGGTCTCAAAGTCCTGACCTTGTGATCCACCCACCTCAGCCTCCCAAAGTGCTGGGATTACAGGCATGAGTCACCACGCCCAGGCAAAGATATTTTATGAGTTTTTAAGGACAGAGATCTATAATTCTCTTTGGTCTAAAATATGTCATTTAAGTTCATGGTTCAGTCTTCTAGAACGGGTGGGAAAAAGCACCATACGAGCATACTGGTAGTGGAGGGCCACTATTTGGTAGCCTCAAATCTTCCTGAGAAAGTAAAGTCTACAGCTATAATGTTCCAGACCTCATTCCTCAACCCTCTGACAACTAGAAGAAACTAGTCACCCGTGGCCCAGCCCCTCCTGGGCTCTCCAAGAGAGCTGAAGCACCAGCAGGATTAAGCACAGTGTGCAGGATGCCAGCCTTTGTCTACAGGTCCTGTACTAAGCAACCTGCAGTGGGGTGGGTAGAGTTGGGAGTGGGGTGGAAGTTCCAGACGTCCATCATCCGGTTAAGTTTAATTGGGAGGGAGGATGTTAGCAAGCTCACTTGGGCACAGATCTATGGCCTATTCTCCATTGAGCCTCACCAATAAGGCTATTAAAAAAAAAAAAAATTCAATCTTATTATTATCTACTTCTCAGTTGATTTCAAATTTAGAAGGGGAGGGACAACACAGTATTTATTGATAAGCCCCTGCTTAAATCCCAATAATAACTGTCCTACTGAAGAAGTGACGATGCCTCGCTTAATGATCTTTTACTGCTTAAATCTAGTCTTTTTTCCACCCTTGTCCCTTATATGTTATTCCTACATGAACAATCTTCTACTTGCTGTTTCGGGTTTTGGGTAATCTTTCTATCTACCAACATATTCTGTACTTATAGAATTACAGAATTCAGACCAGAAAGGAGCTTTTCTTTTCTTTTTAGGTTTCATCTGTCTTCTGGGGCATATATACCACCGCCTGCTAATTTGGAAAACATAATCCTTCCTCTCTAGAGTCACCAACACCAAGTATTATATTACAACGGACAAGTAGCCACGTCTCTCCTGTCAGGTTTTAAGCCACTAGATGACTAAACATCAGCCAACAGCCCCCAATAATACTGACTAAATTCAACCCCTCTTTCAGTCAATTACAATAACACCTCTCCTAAATGGGATTTACATATATGACCACTCAGAGTAGCAGTACTCACTTGGATTCCGATCACAGCACAGCACCCTCATTCCCGGCAAAGCCTTTTTACTTTTGTTTTACATATAATTCTAATAAACTAATGTTATCAGGTTATTTTAACCTACAATAAACTGGAAACCACAAATCGGATCTGGAACTATGCATAGCTCCTCTAGGAAAAGAGGAACTTGGCACACTGAGGAATCAAAAAACTCAAGTACATCAATTAGTCTTGGGCGATTTGGTATGAGGCAAACGGTTCTTCCTTATAAGTCAATCAGTTCTGAGAATATTATTACAAGTATAACAACTCAAGTTTCCAATTGTGGCCCTGATCACAATGAGGTGAATGAATTAAATTGCTTTTTTTTTTTTTTGAGACAGAATTTCACTCTTGTCACCTAGGCTGGAGTGCAATGGCATGATCTCGGCTCGCTGCAACCTCTGCTTCCTGGGTTCAAGTGATTCTCCTGCCTCAGCCTCCGAAGTAGCTAGGATCAAAGGGGCCCACTACCAAGCCCGGCGAATTTTTGTATTTTTTTTTTTTTTTAGTAGAGATGGGGTTTCACCACGTTGGCCAGGCTGTAAATCACTTTTGTAATGATGATTAATATCCCATTTAAGGCACTGGAAAATCAGCTGGGCATGGTAGTGCATGTCTGTGGTGCCAGCTACTTGGGAGACTGAACTAGCAGGACTGCTTGAGCCTGGGGGTCAAGGCTGCGTGGGCCATGATTGCACCACTGCACTCCAGCCTGGGAGATACAGCGAGGCCTTGTCTAAAAAAGAAGAAAAAGAAGACGCAGAAATGTCTCGTCTACATCTGAGGAAGATTTTTATCCAAAATAGGCAAAACAGTCCTTAAAAGTTTTTAATTTTTTTTGAGATGCAGTCTCACTCTGTCACCTAGGCTGGAGTGCAGTGGCGTGATCACAGCTCACTGCAACCTCTAATTCGCGGGTTCAAGCGATTCTCCTACCTCAGACTCCTGAGTAGCTGGGATTACAAGCACATGCCACCACACCCAGTTAATTTTTCTATTTTTAGTAGAAATGGGGTTTTGCCAGGCTGGTCTCAAACTCCTGACTTCAGGTGATCCACCCGCCTCGGCCTCCCAAAGTGCTGGGATTATAGGCATGAGCCACTGCCCCAGGCCAAAAATCTTTCTTTTAATATGGAACACTTCACAAATTTGCGTGTCATCCTTGTGCAGAGAGGCCATGCTAATCTTCTCTTGATTGTTCCAATTTAGCATACGTGCTGCCGAAGCAAGCACCAAAATAGGCTTTTAAAAGTTGTATTTTAAAAGCAAACAATTAAGGTAATAGTGTGATCTTCCCAAGATTGTAATCTACAAATATTTTTAGACAGAAATATTTCATGATAAAATGTTAAATAATTGGCCGGGCGTGGTGGCTCACGTCTGTAACCCCAGCACTTTGGGAGGCCGAGGCGGGTGGATCATGAGGTCAGGAGATTGAGACCATCCTGGCTAATACAGTGAAACCCCGTCTCTACTAAAAATACAAAAAACTAGCTGGGCGTGGCGGGCACCTGTAGTCCCAGCTACTCGGGGGGCTGAGGCAGGAGAATGGCGTGAACCCAGGAGATGAAGCTTGCAGTGAGACGACATTGCGCCACTGTACTCCAGCCTGGGCGACAGAGCGAGACTCCGTCTCAAAAAAAAAAAAAGTTAAATAATTATTAATGGTATTCTAAGTTCATTCCTATACCAAGTATATACAGAGCTGTTCAAATACAAAAAGTTTCACTTCTCTCTGAAATCTCAAGAATGAATTATTTCAAGAAAGAAAACAAATTCTAGATTCCAGCCTTTTCAACAAAGCTTTTAGTCAGCAAACTACATGTTTCATTACAGTGCCTACAGAATAAAACTTGGGCTTGGGACCAGACATGGTGGCTCACATCTCTAATCCCACCACATTGGGAGGCTGAAGTGGGTGGATCACCTGAGGTCAGGAGTTCAAGACCAGCCTGGCCAACATGGGTGAAACCCCATCTCTACCAAAAATACAAACATTAGCCAGGCGTGGTGGCAGGTGCCTGTAATTCCAACTACTAGGGTGGCTGAGGCATGAGAATCGTTTGAACCCAGGAGGTGGAGACTGCAGTGAGCCGAGATTGTGCCACTGCACTCCAGCCTGGGTGACAGAGTAAAACTCCGTCTCAAAGAAAAAAAAAAAATTAATAAAACTAGGGAGGGACCAGGCGCAGTGGCTCACACCTGTAATCCCAGTACTTTGCGAGGCTGAGGCAGGCGGATCACCTGAGGTCAGGAGTTCAAGACTAGCCTGACCAACATGGAGAAACTCCATCTCTACTGAAAATACAAAATTAGCTGGGCATGGTAGCGCACGCCTGTAATCCCAGCTACTCAGGAGGCTGAGGCAGAAGAATCGCTTAAACCTGGGAGGCGGAGGTTACAGTGAGCTGAGATCGTGCCACTGCACTGCAGCCTGGGCAATAGAGCAAGATTCCAGCTCATAAAAAATAAATAATTAAATAATTACCAAAAAAAAAAAAAAAAAAAAAAAAACTACGGAGGGAATAGAAAGGGCCAGGCCAGTTATGCATAGCATTTAAGTCTCCATGAAAATTTATGACCCATATGGAAGCAGTAAGTTAATGTTAAGACAGTTTTGCTCTCCAGGGCTGTAGCACCAGGTTGTTTCAGTTACTTTGTCACATTAAGGAAAAGATCCAGAGTTAGGACACAAGCAGCCAGAATCAACCCAGCAACACTTTGATAAGTAACCATCACAATTACGATTAATACTGCTTTGATATTCTAGCTCAACCCTAACCATAAAGTGTCACCTTCTCTTAAACCCATTAAGTTTCTTCCTACTGAACAGCAATTGGCAGAAAAAAAAAATGGCACTCATGGTTAAATGTAATATGACTATTTTATCCCATTCTCCTGCCTCAGCCTCCCTAGTAGCTGGGATTATAGGTGCATGCCACCATGCCCAGCTAACTTTTGTATTTTTAGTAAAGACAGGGTTTCACCATATTGGCCAGGATGGTCTCCATCTCCTGAACGATCCGCGCACCTCAGCCTCCCAAAGTGCTGGGATTACAGGCATGAGCCACCGCACCCAGCCTATTTTATCCCATTCTCTAACAAAAGTTGTAAGACTGGCTGGCTGTAGTTGCTCATGCCTGTAATCCTAACACTTTGGGAGGCGAAGGCAGGCGGATCGCTTGAGCCCAGGAGTTCAAGACCAGCCTGGGCAACATAGTGAAACCCCATCTCTACAAAATATACAAAAATTAGCTAGGTGGAGGCCGGACACGGAGGTTCACACCCGTAATCCCAGCACTTTGGGAGACTGAGGCAGGTGGACCACCTGAGGTCAGGAGTTTGAGACCAGCCTGGCCAACATGTTGAAACCTTATCTCTACTAATAATACAAAAATTAAAGCTAGACGCAGGGGCTCACGGCTGTAATCCCAGCACTTTGGGAGGCTGAGGCAGGCGGATCACGAGGTCAAGAGCTCGAGACCAGCCTGGCCAAGATGGTGAAACCCTGTCTCTACTAAAGATACAAAAATTAGCTGGGCATCATGGCACGCACCTGTAATCCCAGCTACTCAGGAGGCTGAGACAGGAGATTCACTTGAACCTGGGAGGTGGAGGTTGCAGTGGGCCGCGATCGCACCATTGCACTCCAGCCTGGGCGGCAGGGCGAGACACCATCTCAAAAAAAAAAAGAAACAGCCGGGTGTGGTGGTGAATGTCTGTAATCCCACCTACTGGGCAGGCTAAGGCAGGAGAATCACTTGAACCCAGGAAGCGGAGGTTGCAGTGAGCAGATATCGTGCCACTGCACTCCAGCCTGGGTGACAAGAGCAAAACTCTGTCTCCAAAAAACAACAAAAAAAATTAGTTGGCTGTGGTGGTGGGCATCTGTAGTCCCAGGAGGCTAAGGTGGGAGGATCACCTGAGTCCAGGAGGTCAAGGCTGCAGTGAGTGGTGATCAGGCCACTGCATTCCAGCCTGGGTGACAAGGCAAGACCCTGCCTCAAAAAAAAAATGTTGTAAGACCGTTTTACAAGATAAAAATGCTAACAAAATTTTATTTTCTGTCTAAACTTTCAAAAGTCTACATATTCTTTGATCCAGCAATTTTACTCCTAAAAATGTATTCTTAAAAAAAAAAAAAGCAAAAAGTACTCATCAAGGAAATATATACAAGGATATTTCCCACAGCATTGTTTGTAGTATGAAAAGACTGTAAACAACCTCAATATTAGTAGAGGACTGGTTGAATAAACCACGCACATTCATTGGGAACAATACCATGCAACCACTATAAATAAGATGATCTATCATGTATTGATAGGAAACAATCTCTAAAATATTATATGTTGTCAAGTCAAAAAACCAATTTGTTGAGCAGCATGTTATCATGTATGTAGCAAAAAGAAAAATGAGAAAACACACAGACGTACACATACAATCTCTAAAGGACACACCAAAAACTGGTAATAAAGGCCATCCCTGGCCGGGCGCGGTGGCTCAAGCCTGTAATCCCAGCACTTTGGGAGGCCGAGACGGGCAGATCACGAGGTCAGGAGATCGAGATCATCCTGGTGAACACGGTGAAACCCCGTCTCTACTAAAAAATACAAAAAACTAGCCGGGTGAGGTGGCGGGCGCCTGTAGTCCCAGCCACTCGGGAGGCTGAGGCAGGAGAATGGCGTGAACCTAGGAGGCGGAGCTTGCAGTGAGCTGAGATCCGGCCACTGCACTCCAG
>NC_045443.1:48208846-48214472 GCF_002776525.5 Piliocolobus tephrosceles
GAGCGAGACTCCGTCTCAAAAAAAAAAAAAAAAAAAAAAAAAGGCCATCCCTGCGAGAAGGAAGGAGTAGGAGAGCCCAAATGAGGTCATGTGAAAGGAAAACCTCTCACTGAATACATACTGTATACCTTTTGCACATAAAAAAAAGTTTTACCAGGTACATGTATTATTCGCCTTTTAAAAAATGTCAAGGTCATATAGATTCACTCAGCTTCTCAACAAACACTTTAGGGATGTTCAGTTGAACTCTCTGATAAAGCTTCTGCAATAGATAATCAGAAGTCTACAGCTGTCTAGTTGGCAGGTATTTACTGCCTTCAGTGTAACTTACTACTAGTTTGTTTTAGTGCCACCTAAATGCAAAATATTAAAAATCCCCTCTCAGAAAAGCATTCCTGGCTCCTTAATTTGGCTTAAGTGGCTTTTCCACATTCCCTGAAGGCACCCACTGCTTACCACTGTCATTACTCTTACCACATTTTCTTGAAATCATCCATTCCTTGGTACCACTTTTACAGCTTTTCTGCAAGTTTGAAATTACATGAAAATTAAGTTACCCCCCAAAACACATACTAGCTATAATAAATTCTAACATCTAATTAACAGTAATTCTGTATATTCGCTTAGCATTTATAAGAACTCTAGAAGAACAATTTGGATAGCCCAAACCTGTTTTAAAAACTGCCCCTGGCCGGGCAGGGTGGTTCATGCCTGTAATCCCAGCACTTTGGGAGGCCAAGGTGGTGGATCCCTTAAGGTCAGGAGTTCGAGACTGGCCTGGCCAACATGACGAAACCCTGTCTCTATTAAAAATACAAAAATTAGCCAGGCGTAGTGGTGGGTGCCTGTAATCCCAGCTACTGGGAGGCTGAGGCAGGAGAATCACTTGATCCTGGAAGGTGGAGGTTGCAGTGAGCCGAGATCATGCCACTGCACTACAGCCTGGGGAACAGAGCAAGACTCTATCCCAAAAATAAAATAAAATAAATAAAATAAAATAAGATAAGATAAAATAAAATAAAATAAAATAAAAACTGCCCCTAAGAAACTTTGAAATACTGAATATTAATACATACAACTTAAACATTTTTTTTAAATCGACGGTTAAAACCAAAGTTTAAGCCTGTAATCCTAGCATTTTGGAAGGCCGAGGCGAACAGAGTTCGATGCCAGCCTGGGCAACACGGCAAAACCCCATCCCTACAAAAAAAAAAATACAAAAATTAGCTGGGCGTGGTGGTGCGTGCTACTTGGGAGACTGAGGTGGACAGACTGCTTGAGCCTGAGAGGTTGTGACTGCAGTGAGCTGTGATTAGGGCACCCCAGCCTGGGCTACAGAGCAAGACCCTGTCATAAATAAATATATAGTTTGGGTTTGAAATCATTCGTTTTCGTATAAAATTCCCCTATAGAGAATAAAGGTACACAAAACCATCTCACCAGTCTTACAGCGGAAAAGGTCTCCCGAAAATTAATTGTAAGGTTTAGAGAGGAATGTTTTTAAATACAGTCCCTTAATTCTTTCCTCCTTTTTTTCGTCACCTTCCTCATCTCAATAAAATCAAAGACAACATTAAATACGGAAAGAACTTTCACAGAATCAGCCAGAAAGGTGTCTACATGGAAGTAACTAATGAAATAAATGCTAGCAAGAATGTGTTCAAGCTACATGGCAAAGCCACCTCTTCCTCTTGACACTGTTCAGTTCATTCTTCCTTAGGCAATGTTCAGTGCCAGAGACATGCTAGTGACAAAAGAGAAACTGCTAGGTGCACAGATCAAGGCTTAGTGACACCCAAAGTGTTTATTAGAGAATAACAAATAATTCTGATCTTTTTAAAATTCTATTTGTCCTAAAGAAAATGAAAAGTTTTCTAGATTCTTCTAAAATTCTCTTTTCCCTAATGGTCTATTTCAAGGCCAAAGTACTTGACAGTTCTACCGAACCATTACTGTATTATTAACACAACACCTTTTTGTACCAGGCGCTCTTCATGAAGGTGGGCTCCTGCCATTTGGATGACTGAGAGTCAACAAAACTTTTTGAAATATTCTAGCAGTTCAAACAGAGCTAATTATTTTCTGAACCCTATGTATTTTAATGAGGAAGGTTATTATGACTTTTTTAAAATAAGAGATTATTACTCTTCCTCTATTTTTCCATTCTAGGTCATGAAGAAGCAACATTTTCTGAGTCTTCTATTAAAAATATCCATCCAGCCGGGCACGGTGGCTCAAGCCTGTAATCCCAGCACTTTGGGAGACCAAGACGGGCGGATCACGAGGTCAGAAGATCAAGACCATCCTGGCTAACACGGTGAAACCCCGTCTCTACTAAAAAATACAAAAAACTAGCCGGGCGACGTGGTGGGCGCCTATAGTCCCAGCTACTCGGGAGGCTGAGGCAGGAGAATGGCGTGAACCTGGGAGGCAGAGGTTGCAGTGAGCTGAGATCCGGCCACTGCACTCCAGCCTGGGTGACAGCGAGACTCCGTCTCAAAAAAAAAAAAAAAATATCCATCCAATTAGTTTTTTTGTTTGTTTGTTTGTTTGTTTGTTTGTTTGAGATAGGGTCTTGCTCATGGTCTCAGCTCACTGTAGCTTCAACCTCCTAGGCTCAAGTGATCCTCCCGCCTCAGCCTCCCTAGTAGCTGGGACTAGAAGCATGTGCCATGCCCCGCCAATTTTTGCATTTGTTGTAGAGACATGGTTTCACCATGTTGCCCAGGCTGGTCTTGAACTCCTGGGGTCAGGGGATCCCTCCACCTCAGCCTTTCAAAGGGCTGGGATTACAGGTAGGAGCCACCATGCCCAGCCCAGTTAGTTCTAAAACTCAATCTGCTCCCATTCGAGGTGTGGGGAAAGAAACAGCTTAGAATAGGCATGTGAATTTCCAAATTGTTCTTGAAGGTATAAAGTCTGGTATTTTTTTTTTTTTTTTTTTTGAGACAGAGTCTGGCTCTGTCGCCCAGGCTGGAGTGCAGTGGCCGGATCTCAGCTCACTGCAAGCTTCGCCTCCCGGGTTTATGCCATTCTCCTGCCTCAGCCTTCTGGGTAGCTGGGACTACAGGCACCCGCCACCTCGCCCGGCTAGTTTTTTGTATTTTTTAGTAGAGACGGGGTTTCACCATGTTAGCCAGGATGGTCTCGATCTCCTGACCTCGTGATCCACCCGTCTCGGCCTCCCAAAGTGCTGGGATTACAGGCTTGAGCCACCGCGCCCGGCATCTGGTATTGTTTTTTATCTTATTTTTTGAGACAGGGTCTTACAGAATAATTATTTACATATTTCCAGCTTCCCAGGCTAGAGTGCAGTTGCACAATCCTAGGCTCAAGCGATTCTCCCACCTCAGCCTCCCAAGTAGCTGAGACTACAGGCATGTATCACCATAGCTGACTTTTTATTTTTTTGTAAAGTTGCAGTCTTGCTATGTTACCCAGGCTGGTTTCAAACTCCTGGGCTCAAGTGAGGTATTATTTTTTACACTGAAGTAAGTTTATCCTGTTTTTCTCTTATTAAAATGAATTTGATATAAAATGATACATAGAAAAAAAAGTCAGGTTGAAGACTGATTATGTGTACTTCATGGTAAACAGTGAAAAACCCCTGTGGTAAGTATTCGTTTTGGAAAAAGGCCTCAAAACTCTAATCCTCTCTATTCAAGTAGGTAATACTAGAATATCTTCAACCAAAAGCCACACAAACACACCCAGTTTATAAAGTACAAACAGTGCTGCTATTATACAATGCGCTTAACATGAACCAGTCTCTCTCTCTGGCATAATGGCCATTGAGATACAGTCAGGCCTCTGTAACCCTGGGTTCCACATTTGTGGTTTCAAACAACTGCAAATCAAAAAGATTTGGGGGTTAAAAATGGTTGCTTGTGCCTGTACTGAGCATACACACCATTTTTTCTTGTTATTATTCCCTAAATAATACAGAAAAATTATTTACACAGCAATTACATTATATTAACTATTATAGGCTCAGCGCAGTTGCTCACAGCTCCCAGCACTTTGGGAGGCTGAGGCAGCCCAGAAATTTGAGACTAGCCTGGGCAACACAGTGAGACACTGTCTCTACAAAAAATTTAAAAATTAGCCATGTGTGATGGCCACACGCCTATAGTCCCAGCTACTCAGGAGGCTAAGGTGGGAGGATCCCTTGAGCCCAGGAAGTCAAAGCTGCAGCGAACTGTGATTGCACCACTACACTCCAGCCTGTATGACAAAGCAAGACCTTGTCTAAAAGAAAAAGGGGGGGATTATAATTGATATAACTAATCTAGAGGTGATTTTTAAGTACATGGGACGATGTACATAGGTTAAATGCAAATACTACGCCATTTTATGGAGACTTAAGCATCATCCCAGGATTTTGGTATGTGTGTGAGTGAGGTCCTGGAACCAATTCCTTACAGATACCAAAGCGTACTTTGCATGCCCTAATAAAAATCTCAAAATTGGAGATATCCTATGTAACTTGGAAAACCACAATTTTGGGCCGGGCACAGTGGCTCATGCCTGTAATGCCAGCACTTTGGGAGACTTAGGCAGGTGGATCATTTGAGGTCAGGAGTTTAAGACCAGCCTGGCCAACATGGTGAAACCCCATCTCTACTAAAAATACAACAATTAGCCAGACAGTAGCGGCACGCGCCTGTAATCCCAGCTACTTGGGAGGCTGAGGCAGGAGAATCGCTTGAGCCTGGGAAGCGGAGGTTGCGGTGAGCTGAGATCACGCCACTGCACTCCAGTCTGGGTGACATAGTGAGACTCTGTCTCAAAAAAAAAAAAAAGACAATCACAACTTCAACTCAACACCAAGTTCGCTGTTTCTCATCTGAGCTGGACTTTTAAGTCTGTTTTGTAGCTGAATGAAAAACCTGACATTGAGACCATCTTAAGATAAAGAAAAAAGAAAAAGAGAAAGTGGAGAAAATGTTAGGAAGCAAGAAGAGGAGTGGGGAGGAAGATGTAGGGAGGAATAGTACAGTTGATAATGAAACCAGCTGCCTGGGTGTCAAAAACGATAACAGTTGGGAGAAATGTGGCCAGGCTGTCAAGGAGTACTTATCTTTTAAACAAAAATATCACACATCAACCAGAGACATCAGAATTGGAAGGGGCTGGTACCCATTAAATACAACTCTTCACTCTCTCCCATCAGTGCTGTTGAGGTTTAACCAGCTTCCAAATCTCCCTGAATGCTCACAAGTCAGGGTTACTAAAGTCTTACTTCCAGTGACTATAGCTTCGTGTTTGTTCTTCCCAACTCTCACAGGGTGAGCTTCCTCTGAACTTCCTCCTAACCAGAAGTTTACAGCAGTGTGTTTCCTTTTGGGGGACAAACCTGGCCTCCTGATCTGACACCTCTATCGTCGAACAAAATGCCAAGCTCTGTAGACAATTTCAAAGACCCCTTTCTACCGGAATAAGAAAATTCCCTATTAGACTGGCCATGGTGGCTCACACCTGTAATCCCTTAGCACTTTGGGAAGCTGAGGCGGGAGGATTGCGTGAGCCCAGAAGTTTGAGACCAGCCTGGGCAACAGAGTGAGAAACCCAGTCTCTCATACTTTAACTTGAAATTAAAAGTGGAAGAGAAGTTAGGCAATAAATA
>NC_045443.1:48214482-48240569 GCF_002776525.5 Piliocolobus tephrosceles
TGTCATTTTATTGTATCTAGAATATTCCTGATGATGCCTGGAAGGCTATTCTTTGTGTCTCAAGGGGCCAATTTATGTAAATTGCTCTATAAAAAAAAAATTACTTTTTTCAAAAAAAGAAAATCCCCTATTAAACCAGACTATACCTGCTTCTTGCCTCAGAAAATATGTTTTGCCTTCACACTTAAGTAGCTTTTCTCTGATATATATGAAGAATTTTCATTAGATTACATTCAACCCATTTTTCCTAATGATGGATATTGGCTCCCAAATGACCTTAACAACTTTAAGTAAATATTGTCCTCAAAGTTTCTTTTCCTAAAAGCAAAGAAAAATTAAGACAACATATACTACAAGATTCTCCAGCCTTTAACAAGCCTCCTTTTGCTCTTTGAAACCTGGTAAAGTTTTAATAATTAACTTGTAGCTTTCTTCTTTCATTTCCTAGGAGTTTTAACAGCTATCAGCTTAGTAGAGATGAGACCAAAACAAACACAAACCTCATACAAAATGACTTATCGGCAATAAGCACCAGAACAAGACTAAAACTCCTAATTTGTTCCTTATGCCAAAAAATATAAATTACTTTAACTTGAAATTAAAAGTGGAAGAGAAGTTAGGCAATAAATATATTTTGGTCATTCCTGGCCAATTGTTTTATATTCCATTATGATTTCATTACAATATATTATATACATGTCATTTTATTGTATCTAGAATATTCCTGATGATGCCTGGAAGGCTCTTCTTTGTGTCTCAAGGGGCCAATTGATGTAAATTGCTCAATAAACGTTTGTTAAATTATAAAAAGAATAAATGGCAAGGCTGGGCAACAGTGGCTCATGCCTGTAATCCCAGCACTTTGGGAGGCCAAGGCAGGACTGCTTGAGCCTAGGAGTTCAAGACCAGCCTGGGCAATATAGTGAGAACTCAACTCTACAAAAAAATTAAAAATTAGCTGAGCGTGGTGGCGCAAGCCTGTAGTCCCAGCAACTCAGGAGGCTCTAGTGGGAGGATCGCTTAAGCCTGGGACGTGGAGGATGCAGTGAACCAATATTGCACCACTGCACTCCAGCCTGGGCAAGAGAGCGAGACCCTGTCTCAAAAAAATAAAGAATAAATGGCAGCCAGTAAGTGAGACATGGTCTGCATCTTCTAATCCATTATATTCCGCTCATTCAAATGCCCCTCCTTTTTTCCCAGAATGTTTTACTCAAACTACAGAGCCTCATAGAGATTATAATAATGACAATATTAGGGCAGCAGACTTCCCTTTCTTCCTCAAACACACTCAGTTCTTTCAAGGTGTCACTCCCATGCCTCTTAGGCAAAAACAGATTTCAAAAACACTGTCCTTCACTCTCACCAGGCCAACTTCCAACTTTAAATCCTAAAAAAGTATTAAACTGGTTGGGCACGGTGGCTGGCACCCACGGGTTCAAGACAGCCTGGGAAACCTAGTGAGACTCCATCTTCACAAAAAAAAATTTTTTAATTAGTCAGGGATGGTGGCATGCACCTGTACTCCCCGCTACTAGGGAGGCTGTGGCAGGAGGATCACTTGAGCCTGGAAGGTCAACCCTGCAGTGAGCTATGATCATGCCACTGTACTCCAGCCTGGGTTACAGAGCCAGACCTTGTCTTTGGGGGGGGGGGGGCAGTCTTGAACTCTCTTATTCCAAAACTAAACAACTAAACTAACTTATACCATCTGCACTTCAACTAAATTTGGCCAGCATACTGCTGCAGTAAGCAATTTTTTTTTCATAAACTTAAAGTTTCTCATTTTCTGACTAGTTCCTAATAATGCTATGTGTATAAATAGCAGCTTCCTTGAAGGGAAGAATTAGAAGACAAAGCAGTCTTCCACTGGAGTATCCCAGATAGCACCACGAGAATATGAGAGGGCTTTTTAAGGTCATAGGAAGGGCAGAAATCTGTCAGCAGACATTTGTATGTATGTGCATGGTGAGGAGGCAGAGAATAAAGATGTCTTTGATTCAACAACATTCACACAAATTCTTAGCACTGAAAGTCAAACAAGAAAGATCCGGCAGGGTGCGATGGCTCAGGCCATCCCAGCACTTTGGGAGGCCGACGCAGGTGGATCACTTGAGGTCAGGAGTTCCAGACCAGTCTGGCCAACATGGTGAAACCCCGTCTCTATACTAAAAATACAAAAAAAAAAAAAAAAAAAGTAGCCGGGCATCAGGAGGCTGAGGCAGGAGAATCGCTTGAACCCAGGAGGCAGAGGTTGCAATGAGCCAAGATCGCGCCATTGCATTCCAGCCTGGGCAACAAGCGCGAAACTCCGTATCAAAAAAAGAAAAAAAGAAAAAGATCCTACTTTGTAGATATAATTCTCTAACCTTCACTGAATCATAACTGAACCAAAGCTGCTTACTAGCTTTGTAGAGTAATCCAAGGGACCACTGCTGATTTCCTAACAGTAGAGTAAGATTAGATTCCTAAGAAGCTTCCCCATTCCTTAACAAGAAGTGCTGCCAGGCTACCCAGAAATTCCCCTCCCGAGTCCCACTGCTGCCATTCCGGAAACATGAGAAACCAAGTATGCTGCAATCATGGCCTTTTTAGTACTGGCTCCAAAATAAACTGCGTGGGCCAAGCAAGACTATCAATGAACTATTGTCCAATGAAAAAATAAACAGCCGAAGGTCTCAGGTTTCATTTACCTAACACAGGTATCACCATAAATGACCTAGTTATAATGACAGTTTCCAACCGTATTTAATAAAACAAACACGCAGCAGAAATCCTTTAGTCACATGTAACTACACTATACCCTCAGATCAAAGTTAATCATGTCAATGGAAAGTATAGGCCGGCGGGTTCACTGGTGACAGGTCATGATACTCTGAACAACGAGTAAGTAATAAGGTTAGAATTCTTTAGAAGTGTTGAGGGGAAAGAAGGTAACAATACCAAAAACTCCTCCACGTCAGGAACTGTTCTAAGTACTTTGTTGTTTATTAACTAATTTCATACCAACAATCCTCTAAGATTGATATTATCAATTCCCATTTTTAGTACGTGGAACAAAAGAACAAAGAGGCAAACAACTTGTTCAAAGATTTACAAAGCCAAGAAATTATGCGAACTGGTGAGGCTTCGGGTTCTAGAAGTCAACGTATACATAGCTTCTCCAGTTTTCACCAACAGTCACTAAAATTGGGGCCAGCGAGTTTTTAGAAGCTTATCTCCCCTTGCGAACTCTCCTTCCAGATAATTTTTGCTTTTGCAAGAGATGTCACATTTAAGCGGTAGCTTTAAAAGTGGGGACATATGAAACGAACGGCTGGGAGAGCCATCCAGCCCACTTACATATGTGCAATATCTCTCTGCAGAAAAACCCTGCTCATTGGAGCCTGGAATCCAGAGGGTCCCTGAGAGCTGCACAAACAGCCTTAAAACCAATCTACCCACAACCACGGAGCCGCCTATGCAGGCTATTCACACAGAAGGCGCTCCCTGGAAGTCGGTTAGGCTAAAATGAGTCTTTTGTTGAAGCGGGGCGGCGGGAGGCCCCGGAGAGCAGCCCGGTCCCCTGCGGCGCCGACAAGGAGGGCCCGAGAGACCTTGCCCTGTGCCGGTCCGCCTCTTTGACCGCGTGGAAGCAGGTCAGCGCACCCCGACCACGGGCCGGCGCGCCATCCGGTGCAGCTGGGAGTTGGGCCATGTGTCCTAGGCCGCGGCGGGGAAGGGGCGAGACCCCCGCGACCGCCGGCGTTCCCTCCCTGCCCCCATCTTTGGGTCTTCCCCTGAATGTCGCTGCTCCATCAGTCCTGGACTCCGGGCCTGAGGCCCTCCCTGCCCACACCTCCCCTCACAGCCCCGCACGGCGAGCCGGTTTCGCATCCTAGTCCCGGAACCTGACCCCCGACACGGGCCCTCGAGCCGCCCCGCGCCCCTCCCTGTCCACGAGCAGAATCCGTGACCCCTGACCTTGCCTTCCCCTCACCTTAGCAGGTCCGTAGCCACCTGACACGCCGCCCCCAAGCCGACCGCTCCATATTCCGGGAGCCAGCGCCAAGCTGGCCAACGCCCTCCCCTCCCCGCGATTGGCCGACAGGACAGCAGCCGCACATCCCTATTGGTTGGAGTCCCCGCAGCTGCCGGGACGCGTGGCCCGCCGACTGAGGACCGAGGCTCCGCCCACGCGGAGTCTAGATGAGGCGGCCCCTGGGGCCCCCAGCGGGAGCTGCACGCTGCATACTTGCTGCTTGCTTTGGCCAGACCCACACAGCCCCTGGGCTGGGGAGCTCCCGTCCGCTAGCAGTCTGGGGACAGATAAGATTCCTGCCCTAGTTCGCGGTGGCGCCACGTTAGGTACTGACAGACAAGCTACGAGGTATAGCTCTATCCTGTAAAGTGTAGCCAGGCCAGGCGCGGAGGCTCACAGTTGTAATGACCAGCACTTTGAGAGACCGAGGCGAGAGGATCACTTGAGTCCAGGAGTGCGAGACCAGCCTGGGCAACAGCGTGAGACTCGGTCTCTACAAAAAATTTTAAAATTAGCCAGGCAAAGGCCGGACGCGGTGACTCACACCTGTACTCCCAGCACTTTGGGAGGCCAAGGCGGGCGGATCACCTGAGGTCGGGAGTTTGAGACCAGCCTGACCAACATGAAGAAACCCCGTCTCTACTAAAAATACAAAATTAGCGGGACGTGGTGGCGCATGCCAGTAATCCCAGCTACTCGGGAGACTGAGGCAGGAGAATCGCTTGAACCCGGGAGGCGGAGGTGCGGTGAGCCGAGATGGCGCCATTACACTCCAGCCTCGGAAACAAGAGCGAAAACTCCATCTCAAAAAAAGAAAAAAAAAAAAAAAATTAGCCAGGCATCATGGCGCCCGCCTGTGGTCCCACCTGCTCGGGAGGCTGAGGTGGGAGGATCACTTGGGCCTGTGAGGTGGAGGCTGTGGTGAGACAAGGTCGTGCCACTGCACTCCAGCCTGGGTGACAGAGCAAAACCCTGTCTCAAAAAGAAAGTATAGCCACCTGGCAGGAACATTTCCTCACGCCCCGAGAGCCACATCATAGTATCTGCTGCCCCACCAAGAACACCCCACACCCGGGAGGAACCGCGACACATCAGCTAGTGCAGCCAGTTCCACCGCCTCCGGTGTCCTCCCAAGCCTCCACAGCGAATTGTTTTCCTCCTTCTCGCCCAGTTGCCTCGATTCTCCCCAGACTTTATCCTACCTACCCAAAGCAATCCCACTCTATCCCCAGTTTCAGCCTCACACCTTCTTTTGTTCTGAAGATGACTGCCAGACTGGTGAAGAGGGAATAAATGGCCTAACAAATCACCGTAATTTTCTACAATGTCGTTTACAGCCACCAAAAACATTAGATTATCCCGCCACCCTCACTCCCCGACCCCCCGCACTGCTTACAGCATTAAAGGTAACCGAGCTTCTTTATTCACGTAAAAACAGCTAGGAGAAAATTTCATTAGTAAGAGAGTCTGAGAAATGAGGAAAGGAGCGTGAACGGCAAAGAGAAAAATTCAAATAAAGTGCAAAGTAAAAACAAACTCGGGGACCAAAAAAAAAGGCGGGCAGGGGCTTGGCTTCCTGGAGCAGGTTGTTTTCATACAGAATTTCTCCTGGAGAAAAAAGAAAATACACAAATTAGTTCTGAGATTCTCCCTACAGTACATCTGTGGAGTTTCAGAAACGTTTGATGAAGTTCCTCCAGACCAGAACCTTTACTTTGGGAACTTCTATTATAACTAGAAAATAAAATAGCTAGAGCTGTACTTGTCACCCTTTCAGGTCTGCTCAGCTGGGCAGCTTCCCTGGGCTACTTACTTAGCTCACAGTGTGGAGCTGCCTCCGTCTTAAGCTGCTTCTTCCTCATGGTGCAGAACTAGTTTGACTTTCCCAATGCCAGCTCCTGCCTCTATATATGAAGACAAGTGCGCCTCCCTCAGTTAGATAAGGGCACTTTTGGGTGCTCTAAGCAACATAGGTTTCTAAAGACTGGCAAAGAATTTCAAGAGGCAAACCACGCCCTTCAAAGCCTAATCAGATTTCATCTTTGACCTGTCGTGAAAAGAGAAGCATTATATATCTGCCACTCCTAGATATTAATTAATAATGTATTGAGTTCAAAAACTTTTATTTTAAGATTTCATCTCTGTACCATTTGGCAAGAGCAAGAGCAGGTGGCAAACCTGTGAGTGCCAGTGGTTGAAAGGGGTGGAGTAAGAGAAATTGCTTCCCTTCTCTGCTTTTCTTGGAGGGAAGCTGGTTCAGGCTCCATAGGTGCACTAGGACTCTGCTCCTCTGAGACGTGAGGTGAAACCATTAACCCCAAACCTGACAGTCCACTTGTATTTTCCACATAGGTACGTGCAGCACTGATGCAATTATGGGGAGTCTCAGAGCATGGGTGGAAATGCTGCCTGCTCTTTTATCCCTCGGGATCTAAAGGACCCGCTGGCTTCAACCTGGTCAATCAGTGATCCACAGGCAGACATCAGAGCCACGCAAACTCCGGACTTGGTGCCTGATGAAAAGGAAAAAGAAAGGGAAAAAAACCCAGAGACTAAAAAGAGAAGTCCAGGGCAAGCCTAGAATTTCTCAATCTGGGAGGAGGGGAGCTGAAAGAATGGGGAAATTTTGCCTCAGGGAAATAACTTAGATGACAAAGCCGCAAAAGAGAAGCATTGGGATGGGGTAAAATACAGGAGAAAAGAAAACAGTTGCTGCTTTCAGGTAGCAGGCAGTTTTCTAGTAGCTTTCAAGAAAATCTGCTTAGTACCACAAAAACATAATAGCTTAGAATGGAAAAGAAAGAAAAGCAGTAATCAATTCAAATAAGTCAAGGCAATTCAAATAAGTCAAGGCAGGCTTCCAGCAAGTGGTTCTGGTTCCTACCTAGAACAACCATTGAGTCAGGAGAAAGAATTATGGATCTTCTGCCCAGGGACCCAGATGAAAGGTCTCCTTGCTTCAGGGCTCTCTTAATCATGAAAGTCAAATAACTACAACTTGACCTATCTCCTATCTTTGTTCTACATCAGGTAAGTTCCCCAAGGCAAAGCTGTCTCTGCAGATTGGGCTGGGGACCAATTTGTTCCACTTGAGGGGAAAATAGAAGCACCTGTAAAATCACCCATGAACTAAAGTCTCAGAAGGAAAAGGCCTATTTGAGTTTAGGAATTCTTACCCTAGGCAACATAGGGAGACCCCATCTCTATGAAAAATTTAAAAATTAGCTGGGTGTAGTGGAATGTGCTTGTGGAACATCCAGCTTCTTGGGAGGCTGAGGTGGGAGGATCACTTGAGTCCAGGAGGTCAAGACTGCAGTGCATCGTGATCACGCCAGAGCACTCCAGACAGAGCAAGACCCTGTCTCAAAAATTTGTAACTGTTATGAGTGTCAGGTTGAGACTATGCCAAAGGTCATGTTGAGGTCCGGAGGTAGTGGATGGATGAGCAGAAAGAACACTCGAGCGGCCATAGACAGGTGAAATAGGATTTTATTCAGCAGCAGCTCTCATCAACAGCTTTCTCACACTGTCTGCCCTGTCGCAGGTGCTTAGTCCGGCTCCCACACACAGTTGCGTGCCGCCTGCCTTCAGGGTCAGCAGCTTAACTCTCTCTGGGCATGAGCAAGCTGAGCTGTGTCCTGGCTCCCCTCTGTCTGCAAAAAACACACTGCATTTTTGCCTTCCTGGTCCCCAATTTATACTTAAGAGTAACTGACAACATTAATTGAATTTTTATTGTGTACCAAACACTATATTTAACACTTCACAAGCATTAATCCTCATAGTAGGTGATTTGTTTTTCTAAGACCAGCCGAGCGGGCGCAAAAGAACCAGCAGGTAGGCAAGTGTAGGAGCAAAACTGCAAGTTTATTTTTGGTCACTTAAGGTGTGGGGGAGATGTCTATCGGCCTCCGGCAAAGGAGGCCGGCAGAGTCCCCCCGGTGGGGCTCTCGGACGGAGTTCCCACAGTCCCGACATCCCGACAGGAGTGGGGCTATGAGAAGGCCGCGCGGCTCACTGGCCAAGAGTGGCTTTTCTAGGAGTGGGAGGGCAATAGGCGGGGCACGGGCATGTCGGGGGACGTTCCGCAGGTGTGACCAGGTAAATCTTCGTCTCTTTGGATTGACGTCACCTGGCGCATGCCCAGTTGATCTGCACCTTCCCGGGTGCAGGCTGCATTTTCACGCGCGCGGGAAGAGTTGGTGGTGAAGAAGAACCCGGAAGTGCACCATCTTGCCTCCGTTCGTCCAAACAGTCCAACCTTTTATTGATAATAGTGATAAAGGGGTGCCGTGGTCTGTCTGGCTACTTCCTGCTGTTAAGGGGCATTGTTAAGGTCGGGGCCTATGGTTGGTATTTGGATGCATGGATGAAAAATAAAATAAGGTACAGTATTAGTATAGGAATGAGGAATGGAAGCATTTGTTGGAATATGGGCAAAACCCAGAAGGAAGGTCCTGGCAAGGTTGGGGAGTATGAGATAGTTAAGAAAATTTAGTAAGTTTGAGGCGAGTGGGGGAAAGCCAAACTGATTTCCACTGATTGCTTTCAGTAGGGGCCCTTTGCCTCCCAAAGTGCTGGGATTACAGGCTTGAGCCACCGCGCCCGGCCCCTTTTTAGCTGGGAATGAGGAACGAGTGCGCAAAGTAGTTGTTGGCCAGGCAGCAATTAAGGAGTGGAGTTTTTGTGGAGTGGATGCTTTCCACTTACTCCTACTACAGAGATATTGGATGGAAGGCTAGGTCCAGAGAAGGACGGCAAAACAGAATAGGTAGCCTCGCTGTTGATTAAAAAATTAATTGTCTTACCTGCTACCAGGAGAGTTACCCGCGGCTTGGCGAGGGTGATGGGGGTCCCCGAGTCTCGGCACCTTCAGTTGTCATCGTCCAGATGTAGGAGCTGGAAGGAGCTCCCAGGATCCTGGGAAAGGGGG
Organism: Piliocolobus tephrosceles; assembly: GCF_002776525.5. NCBI lineage: Eukaryota > Metazoa > Chordata > Mammalia > Primates > Cercopithecidae > Piliocolobus > Piliocolobus tephrosceles. The sequence goes on from NC_045443.1 coordinate 48,223,437, forward strand.
TCACGTGGAGGCGCGGCACCTGTTCTCAGGGTGGGGCAATCAGACTTCCAGTTTCCTCCCTGCTGGCAAGCAGGGCAGGGGGTTGCTGGTGGACGAGGGTTAGGACATTCACTGGCCTAATGTCCTGATGCCTTGCACTTATAGCAAGGCTGCGTTGGGGCTCGGGGACCTTGCGGACACCTGTTGGCATAGTGTCCTGCCTTGCCGCACTTATAGCAGGCAGGCTCCTTTTGTAGCCTTGGAGTCTGCGGAGTATGTGCTCTCTGGCCTGGGGTTACGACTGGGCTGTAAAGCCGCTGCTAGGAGCTGTAACTCAGCCGTCTCCTCTCTGGAGTTATAGACCTTAAGGGCTAATTTAACTAGGTCTTGTATTGGTGTCTGAGGACCATCCTCTACCTTTTGAAGTTTTTTACGAATGTCAGGAGCTGATTGAGAAATAAGACGCCAAAATGGTGGCCCCTGTGGGGGAGGCTGGATCTAACCGGGTATACTGGGTTAGAACCTCAGTCAGTTTAGGGTAGAGGTTAGGATAACCTGGAGGTCATGCCAAGTTAAGTCATAGGCCTGACAAAGGTGTCTAAATTCCTTTATGTATATGGTAGGATTAGCTGAGAAATCACCTAAACGCTTCTCAATTTTGGAAAGATCGGCCAATGAAAAAGGAACATGTACTCTGACTACCCCCTCCGCCCCAGCTACCTCTCGCAAAGGTGCTAACACTGTAGGAGGGTGTGGGCAGAGATAGGGGACTCAAGACAGCCAGTTGGGGGCCCCGAAGGAGGCATGGGACCGAGTGGATTATTAGTAGATAAGGAGGAGGAAGGAGGAGTCTGGATGGGGGGAGGAGGAGGAGTCTGGGCAGGAAGGGAGGGGGTGGGGAGAGCGGGGAGAGAAGGAGTATAGGGATGAGAGCCTAAGGCCCCAAAGCCTTGTATGTAATTAATTTCGGACCACTTGCCTAGCCACTGGCAGAAATTGCTGAGGTCGATCACGCCACAGTGGAAAGAAAAATTAACCGCTTCCTCCTAAGGTCTTGTTCGAACTGTAAGATTTTTAAATTGGCTAGGAGGCACCCTAAGGGGGTGCTCTTTGGAAATTTGGACTGGGGGGTTTCCCGTTTGTTTCCTCTTTACTTACACAATGGACACAATGGAGATGGAAGTGGATCTCTGCCTGGCTTCAAAGCATCCTTTGGAACCAGCAGAGACAGACTGGAGGCTCATGGAGCCAAAGTGGAGATTACCTTCAGGCGGACGTCTCCGTTCTGAACGGGTCTCCCGAGCCACTTCGTGGCTCAAAAGTGGGCCTCGGACCTGCACAGGATTTTTGGCCGAGGGAGGTAAAGAGGAGACAAGGGCACTTACCCCAGAGAGGCCATGAGAGTGAGGGAAGCGGGTCTCAGGTCCTGGTCCGTCTGCGGCGTGGGAGCAGGAGGAGGTTCCTCAACCCCTAGAGGCCTGAAGAAGAGTCTCCTCCCGGGTTTCGGCACCAACTGATTTGTTTTTCTAAGACCAGCCGAGTGGGCGCAAAAGAACCAGCGGGTAGGCAAGTGTAGGAGCAAAACTGCAAGTTTATTTTTGGTCACTTAAGGTGTGGGGGAGATGTCTATCGGCCTCCGGCAAAGGAGGCCGACAGAGTCCCCCCGGTGGGGCTCTCGGACGGAGTTCCCACAGTCCCGACATCCCGACAGGAGTGGGGCTATGAGAAGGCTGCGCGGCTCACTGGCCAAGAGTGGCTTTTCTAGGAGTGGGAGGGCAATAGGCAGGGCACGGGCGTGTCGGGGGACGTTCCGCAGGTGCGACCAGGTAAATCTTGGTCTCTTCGGATTGACGTCACCTGGCGCATGCCCAGTTGATCTGCACCTTCCCGGGTGCGGGCTGCATTTTCGCGCGCGCGGGAAGAGTTGGTGGTGAAGAAGAACCTGGAAGTGCACCATCTTGCCTCCGTTCGTCCAAACAGTAGGCTGGCACAAAAATTCACGCCTGTAATCCCAGCACTTTGAGAGGCCGAGGCAGGCAGATCACTTGAGGCCAGGAGTTTGAGAATAACCTGGGCAACATAGCAAGACCATGTCTCTACCAAAAAAACAATCTTCATAATAAACTAATGGGGCAGGAACTATTATTTATTATTATTCTCATTTTGCAAATTAGGAATCTGAGACTTAGAGTATAATTTGCCTAAGGACACAGCTAGTTAGTGGCAAAGCCAGGCTTTGAACACAAATCTGTTAGACCCACAAGCCGAGACTCAACCACCACACCATATCACCTCCGTCTTGTACACCTTAAACAATTCCCTTCCATTCGAAAATTGAGACAAGAATAACACAAGGTAGTCACAGAACAGAAAACTCCAGGAGTTCAAGACTGCCGTGAACTGTGATCATGCTAATGCACTCCAACTTGGGAAACACAGCAAGACCCTGTCTCTAAAAAAAACAATTAAAAAAAAACCTGTGGATTGCGGCCAGGCACAATGGTTTATGCCTATAATCCCAGCACTGTGGGAGGCCAAGGTGGGCAGATCACTGGAGCTCAGGAGTTCGGGACCAGCCTGGCCAACATGGTGAAACCCTGTTTCTACTAAAAATACAAAAGTTAGCTGGGTGTGGTGGTGGCTGCCAGTAGTCCCAGCTACTTGGGAGGCTGAGGCAGGAGAATCGCTTGAACACAGGAGGCAGAGGTTGCAGTGAGCTGAGATGGCGCCGCTTCATTCCAGCAAAAAACAAAACAAACAAACAAAACAAACTGTAGGTTGCAACTAGTATATTTTTTCTTTTCTTTCTTTCTTTTTTTTATTCTTGAGTTAGACACAGCAAGAAAACAGACTTTTTTTTTTTCTTTTTCTTTTTTTTTTTCTTTTTTGAGAGGGAGTCTTGCTCTGTCGCCCAGGCTGGAGTGCAGTGGCCGGATCTCAGCTCACTGCAAGCTCCGCCTCCCGGGTTTACGCCATTCTCCTGCCTCAGCCTCCAGAGTAGCTGGGACTATAGGCGCCCACCACTTCGCCTGGCTAGTTTTTTGTATTTTTAGTAGAGACAGGGTTTCACCATGTTAGCCAGGATGGTCTCGATCTCCTGACCTCGTGATCCGCCCGTCTCGGCCTCCCAAAGTGCTGGGATTACAGGCTTGAGCCACCGCGCCCGGCCGAAAACAGACATATTTTTATTTTTTGTAGAGACAGGGTCTCCCTATATTGCCCAGGCTAGTCTCAAACTTCAGGACTGAAGGGAACCACCTGCCTTGGCCTTCCAAAGTGCTGAAATAAAACAGAATGTTTTTTTCCCCCCGAGACAGAGTCTTACTCCGCCATCCAGGCTAAAATGCAGTAGCGCAATCTTGGCTCCCTGCAACCTCTACCTCCGAGGTTCAAGCAATTCTCCTGCCTCAGCCAACCAGGTAGCATTACAGGCTTGAGCCACCGCGCCCGGCAGCTAATTTTTGTATTACTAGTAGAGACAGGAGTTTCACCATGTTGGCCAGGCTGGTCTCGAACTCCTGACCTTGTGATCTGCCTGTCTCAACCTCCCAAAGTGCTGGGATGACAAGCGTGAGCCACTGCGACCGGTCAGAATTTTTAAAAAATAGAATAGAATATATCAGAGAATGTCACAGGCACTAAGGTAAGTGTTGTTTTGTGCAACCTTAAGAGTGTGTGCCTGTGTGTGTACGTATGTACTGGGTTACTGTAAAATATATTTCTTGGCTGGACACGGTGGTTCTCACCTATAATCTCAGCACTTTGGGAGGCTAAGGCAGAAGGATCACTTGAGCCCAGGAGTTCAAAACCAGCCAGGGTAACATAGTGAGATCCTATCTTTACAAAAAATAAAAATTAGGCCAGGCGCGGTGGCTCACACCTGTAATCCCAGCACTTTGGGAGGCTGAGGTGGGCCGATCACTTGAGCTCAGGAGTTTGAGACCAAGTGGGCAACATGGCAAGACCTCATCTCTAAAAAAAATACAAAAATTAGCTGGGAGCGGTGGCACATGCCTATAGTCCCAGCTACCGGAGAGGCTGAGGCAGGATAATCACTTGAGCCCGGGAGGCAGAGTTTGCAATGAGCTGAGATCGCACCACTGCACTCCAGCCTGGGCGACGGGAGTGAAACCCTATCTCAAAAAATAAATAAATAAAAATAAAACTTAGCCAGGCATGGTGGTGCAAGACTGTAATCCCAGCTACTCAGAAGGCTGAGGGAGGAAAATCGCTTGAACCCAGGAGGTGGAGGTTGCAGTGAGTCAAGATTATGCCACTGCACTCCAGCCTGAGCGACAGAGCGAGACCTATCTCAAAAAAGCAAAAAATCAGCCAGGCATGGTAGCCTGCTCCTGTAGTCTCAGCTACTCTGGAGGCTGAGGCAGGAGGATCCCTTGAGCCCAGGAGTTCAAGGCTGCAGTGCGCTATGATTGTGTACTTCACTCCAGCCTGGGTGATAAGGTGAGACCCCATCTCTTTTTTTTTTTTTCTTTTTTGAGACAGAGTCTCACTTTGTCGCCCAGGCTGGGGTGCAGTGGCACGATCTCGGCTCACTGCAACCCCCACCTCCCGGGTTCAAGCGATTCTCCTGCCTCAGCCTCCCGAGTAGCTGGGACTACAGTCTTGCACCACCATGCCCAGCTAATTTTTGTATTTAGTAGACATAGGGTTTCACCATATTGGCCAGGCTGGTCTCAAACTCCTGACCTCATGATCCCCCCTCCTCGGCCTCCCAAAGTTCTGGGATTATAGGCGTGAGCCACCGCACCCGGCCTGAAAACCCATCTCTTAAAAAAAAAAAAAAAAAAAATTAGCCAGGCTCAGTGGCTCACACCTGTAATCTGAGCACTGTGGGAAGCTGAGGCAGGAGGATCCTTTGAGCCCAGGAATTCAAGGTTGCAGTGAACTATGATTATACCTCTGCACTCCAGCCTGGGTGACAGAGTGAGACTGTGTTTCCAAAAAAAAAAAATTATTAAATAAAAAAATATATGCCCTACCTCACATAATTGTGTTAAAATTGAGTGATATGTAAATACAAGATTATTTTATAAACTATAAAAATGGTCATAAGTCTTAGGTAAAAACCTGTATATAATATTAAGTAAATAAGTGAAATTCGATGTAGTAGAAATTATGCAGCTAAATGTGCATTAGGTATGATTTTGTTTTGTTGTGTTTTGTGATTGTCAGTGACAGAAACCCAATTCAAACTGCTTGTGTTCAAAAGGAGCTGAATCATTCACATAAACTGAAAAACCCAACAATACAGCTCACTGTAGGCAGGACTGAAGCTGGGGACCCAGATATCACCAGGCCACTGTCCACCTGTCCCTTTCCTTTTTTTCCCTCCTCCCACTCCTCCTCCTCCCCACCCCCTCCTTCTCCTTCTCTCTCTTTTTTTTTTGTTGTAATAGGGACAGGGTCTCATTTTGTTGCCCAGGCTGATCTCAAACTTCTGGCTTCAAGCGATCCTCCTGCCTCAACATCCCAAAATTCTGGGATTACAGGCTAGAGCCACTGTACCAGGCCCTGTTTCTTTCTTTCTATTTCTCACTCTCTAGTCTCTGCTTTAGAATCAGTGTGGTTTTGTTCTCAGGGAGGTTTCCCTGCATGGTAGAACAATGACCACCATCTGCACTGGGCTGACTTGATCCTTTTTCATATAGTTCCAGCAAAAGTCCCAGGGAAACTTACCTGGGAGGCTGAGGCGGGAGGAACACATGGGCCCGGGAAGCAGAGGTTGAAGTGAGATCGCACCACTGCACTACAGCCTGGGCAACAGAGCAAGACTGTCTCAAAACAAAAACAAAAACAAAACAAAACAAAAAAGATGAGTAGTGTCCTAGCCTAGACTCCAAGAAGTCTTTCCAGACTAACACAGAAAGCTCTGCCTGCTGCCTAGCTTGAGTCATGAGCCAGTCCCAAACCAAAAACAGTGGCCATGGGGTGCCTGGGACACAAGCTGATGCTTGGAGGCAGGGGGTGGGGTCAGCCCTGTTTGAGTCACCTGAACTGAAAGAGGTTGGTGGGGGAGTCTTCTCAAGGGGCAGAGTGAGAGATTCAGAATGATTGTGCTTTTTTTTTTTTTTTTTGAGACAGTCTCACTCTGTCACCCTGGCTGGAGTGCAGTGCCTCGACCTAGGCTCACTGCAACCTCCACCTCCCAGATTCAAGCAATTCTCCTGCCTCAGCCTCCCAAATAGCTGGGATTACAGGTGCCCACCATCAAGCCTGACTAATTTTTGTATTTTCTTTTTTGTTTTTTTGTTTGTTTGTTTGTTTTTTGAGACGGAGTTTCACTCTTTTGCCCAGGCTGGAGTGCAGTGGCACGATCTCGGCTCACTGCAACCTCCGCCTTCCAGTTTCAAGTGATTCTGCCTCGACCTTCCAAGTAGCTGGGATTACAGGCGCCCACCATCACACCCATCTAATTTTTGTATTTTTAGGAGAGATGGGGCTTCACCATGTTTGCCAGGCTGGTCTTGAACTTCTGACCTCGTGATCCGCCCACCTCGGCCTCCCAAAGTGCTAGGATGACAGGTGTGAGCCACCGTACCCGGCCTAATTTTTGTATTTTTTAAGTAGAGACAGGGTTTCACCATGTTGGCCAGGCTGGTCTCAAACTCCTGACCTCAGCTGATCCGCCCACATTGGCCTCCCAAAGTGCTGGGATGACAGGCGTGAGCCACCCCGCCCGGCCTATGACTGTACTTCTAATGCTGAATAGGATTAGTCTGGAAAGACTTCTTGGAGTCTAGGACACTACTTACCTTGCTGTTAGTTTCTTCTGTTTAATTTTCTCATATACCAATCAATGCAGTAAGGATATACAACATATATGTTCATTTAATTCAGTTTCATTCATTTAACAAGTGCACTCTTTGTAGAGGATCTACTACGTTCCAGGCACTGATTCTGGGCAGTGGGATATAGCAATGATAAAGACATAAAAAGTTCCTGTTCTCTGAAAACCTATATTCTGTGGGGCAGACAGACAACAACTAGTCAATAAGTATACATCAATAAGTACAGGTCATTAAATTTTATTAAAAAACAAATTTAAAAATCAGGAAATGGAGCAGCAAGAGCTATAGGTGGGAGATCAGGACTATTTCAGAAGAGATGGTTAAAGACCTCACTCAGTGACTTTTGGTTTTTGTTTGTTTGTTTGTTTATCTTATTTTTTGAGATGGAGTCTAGCTCTGTCACCCACACTGGAGTACAGTGGTGCGATCTTGGCTCACTGCAATCTCTGCCTTCCAGGTTCAAGTGATTCTCCTGCCTCAGCCTCCTGAGTAGCTGGGATTACAGGTGTGGGCCACCACACCCGACTAATTTTTATATATATATATGTGTGTGTGTGTGTATGTGTGTGTGTGTATATATATATATATTTTTAGTAGAGATAGAATTTCACCATGTTGGCCAGGCTGGTCTAATGCCTGACCTCGTGATCCGTCCGCCTCAGCCTCCCAAAGTGTTGGGAATACAGGCATGAGCCACCACACGTGGCCACTTTTCGTTTTGTTTTTTGAGACAGAGTCTCACTCTGTTGCCCAGGCTGGAGGGCAGTGGTGCAATATCAGCTCACTGCAACCTCTGCCTCCTGGGTTCAAGCAATTCTCCTGCCTCAGCCTCCTGAGTAGCTGGGATTACAGGTGCATGCCACCATGCCTGGGTAACCATGTATTTTTAGTAGAGATGGGGTTTCACCATGTTGCCCAGGGTGGTCTTGAACTCCTTACCTCAAGTGATCCACCCACCTTGGCCTCCCAAAATGCTGAGATTACAAGGGTGAGTCACTGCATCCAGCCTATGTACATTTCTTAATGAATATGTATGAAATGTGTTAACCTATTTTTCTACATTGAAACAATTTTTATGACAGTGATATCGAACCGCAAAATCCTTGAGGCCTTTCTAATATTGATTCAGCTAGGTAAGACATTTATGAGTCTTGTTGAATGTGCAAATGTATTTAAATTGAGAGCGTGGGTAATGCCTGTAATCCCAGCACTTTGGGAGGCCAAGGCAGGGAATCACCTCAGATCAGGAGTTGGAGACCAGCCTGACCAACAATGGTGAAACCCCATCTCTACTAAAAATACAAAAATTAGCTGGGCATGATGGCGAGCCCCTGTAATCCCGGCTTCTAGGGAGGCTGAGGCAGGAGAATCTCTTGAACCTGGGAGGCGGAGGTTGCGATGAGCTGAGACCATGCCATTGCACTCCAGCCTGGGGGACAGAGTGAGACTCCATCTCAAAAAATAAAAAATAATAAAAATAAATTGAGAGCACTTTGAAGCAAGGGCTTCCTTTCTTTTATAGGAATTGAACACAGAGGAAGTTCAGCAAATGGTGCTAGTGGAACAATGGGGGTACCACAGTGAATATCAATACTGATGAGAGAGCTCCCAGGTGACCCTGCCAAAGTTGGGTGAGGAAAATTTTCCTCAAAGAGTTTCCTTAACTCTGTCCTTTTGCTCTAATTGCTGTGGACGTGCCAGGCAGCACAAAGTGGCTCCTGAGGGTGGTTCCTGCTGATGCTGGGTAAAGGTCCATTTATTGAGAGCTGAGTACTAACACAAAGTAAAACCTCCTCTGATTTCAAGCGTTAGTAAGGCTTATGTTGCTTGGAGGAGAAAAAGCTCGGAGTGGGGCACATGTGTGGAGGATGGAAGAGGAGAGGACGGGAGAAGTCAGACGAGACCCACCCTCCCTAGTTGATTGATGACAGTTTCCCTGAACTTGGAACCCCTATAACAAATACATACTAAGCACTGCTTGTCACCCAGTGATGCCTTTATCCTTGAATTGCACTTTGATGTGTTTGATGTTAATTCCTTACTATCTACAGTAGTTCTAGATTGCTCTACCTTTTTTATTGTTATATGGTTTGTCCTTTGCTTATCTGTTTTATTAATTTTCAGAGTATAACTTCTTAGACTATATTTGTGAATAATACATTCTAAATTTAGTTCAGTGTCTACCTTAATTGCCCATTGCAAGCAATCACTGATAAAAACTTTTCTGTTTTTTTTTTTTTTTTTTTTTTGAGACAGAGTCTCACTCTGTCAGCCAGGATGGAATACAGTGGCGTGATCTCAGCTAACTGCAACCTCCCGGGTTCAAGCAATTCTCCTGCCTCAGCCTCCCGAGTAGCTGCAATTACAGGTGCACGCCACCATGCCCAGCTAATTTTGGTATTTTTAGTAAGAGATAGAATTTCACCATGTTGGCCAGGCTGGTCTCGAACTTCTGACCTCAGTTGATCCACTCACCTTGGCCTCCCAAAGGGCTGGAATTACAGGCGTGAGCCACCGCACCCAGCCTGATAAAAGTTCTTTGATGATGCTTTTTGATGACTGCAATTACAAAAATCAAAGGCTACTTCTTGGCTGGGTGTCCCCGGCCCTCCCACTTGCTTCTTAAAAGGCCTTCTAAGAGCTATTCTAAGTCTGCGGCCTTTTGTATTCCCATTCTCTTCAAGAAAAACACTCTGAGGGAGGAGATGAGAAGCAGAGTCCCAAAGTTGGTGAAGAATCACATAATGAGGGGCTGAAGTATCAGAAGACATAAAAGGATAGGCAAAAATAAACTCCAGGGCAATTAAATATCTAAAGTTGTAAAAACAAAACAAAACAAAATACCAACCAACTTCAAAATTATCTGGTGCTCACGTTGGCAGCACATATACTACAACTGGAACAATGCAGAGATTAGCATGGACCCTGTGCAAGGATGACACAAAAATTCATGAAGCATTCCATATTTTAAAAAACAAATGTTTTTTTTTTTTTTTGAGACAGAGTCTGGCTCTGTGGCCCAGGCTGGAGTGAGCGGGTGCCATCTTGGCTCACTGCAAGCTCCGCCTCCCGGGTTCCCACCATTCTCCTGCCTCAGCCTCCGGAGGAGCTGGGACCACAGGCGCCGCCACCACGCCCGGCTCATTTTTTGTATTTTTAGTAGAGATGGGGTTTCACGTGTTAGCTGGGATGGTCTCGATCTCCTGACCTGGTGATCCGCCCGCCTCGGCCTCCCAAAGTGCTGGGATTACAGGCGTGAGCCACCACGCCCGGCCAAAATTTTTTTTTGAAAAGGCCGAGTACAGTGTTTCATACCTGTAATCCCAGCACTTTGGGAGGCTGAGGCAGGTGGATCACCTGAGTCCAGGAGTGTGAGACCAGCCTGGGCAACATAGTGAAACCCTGTCTCTACAAAAAATACAGAAATTAGCCAGGCATGGTGGCGCATGCCTGTAGTCCCAGTTACTTGGGAGGCTGAGGCAGGAGGACCGTTTGAGTCCAGGATGTGGAGGTTGCAGTGGGTTGAGATTGCACCATTGCAGTCCAGCTTGGGTGACAGAGTGAGACCTTGTCTCAAAAACAACAACAACAAAATTATTTAAAAAAATATATGGTTTTATATTCAACATAAAATTTTAACAATAATATTATGAAAAAGCAGAAGTAAAAATTGACCATTTTGATTAAATTGACTATTACAAATATTTAAAACTACCATCTAAAAACTTTCTTTCTTTTTTTTCTTTTTGAGACCAAGTCTCACTCTGTCACCCAGGCTGGAATGCAGTGGTCCAATGCAGCCTTGACCTCCTGGGCTCAGGTGATCCTCCCACCTCAGCCTCCCAAGTAGCTGGGACTACAGGCACATGCCACCACACCTGGCTAATTTTTTCCAAATTAAACTGACAATGATATTTGTTTCACATCTACAGGACTATCAATAATCTAAAATTCTGACCATTTTAAGTGTGGGTGAGGACGTGGAAAAATTAGGACTCTGATATCCTGTAAAACTGATACACCCACTTTGGAAAGCAACTTGATAATATCTACTCAAGTTGAAAATGCACTTTTTCTTTGATCTAGAAAGTCTACTTCCAGATAAATGCCTTAGAGCATCGTTTTTCAATCCATTAGTGAGTCATAAAATCAATGTAGTGAGTCATGTCCAGCATTTTACAAAAACGAAATAGGACAGAATGTAATGGAGTAGGAAATAGAGTGCATATAGCAAGGGCAGGTATTATTTTGTAAAATTTTTATTTCATCTATGAACTAGGTCTTAATATAAAACGTATTTCCATAGTGGTTTCAAAAAAAACCTCTAAAAACATTCCTTAATAGAAACTCTCATCCATTAGCACTAGGAGACCTGTTGGAGGATATTCCCTGAAATGTAGTGTTTGTAATAATGAAACACTAAAAACAATGTAAATGTCGATCAGTAGCAAATGGATAAGCAAATTGGGGTGTATTCATGTGATGAAACACCATTCAGCAGGCTAAATGAATGAACTTGCTGGGCCAGTGGCTCATACCTGTAATCCCAGCACTTTGGGAGGCTGAGGTGTGTGGATCACCTAAGGTCAGGAGTTTGAGACCAGCCAGGTCAACATGGCAAAACCCTGTCTCTAATAAAAATACAAAAATTAGCCTGGTGTGGTGGCATGCGCCTGTAATCCCAGCTACCCAGGAGGCTGAGGCAGGAGAATCGCTTGAACCCGGGAGGTGGAGGCTGCAGTGAGCGAAGATTGTGCCACTGCACTCCAGCCTGGGTGACACAGCGAGACTCTGTCTTAAAAAATAATAATAATAATTTTAAAAATTAAGAAATTAAAATAAAATAAATCAATGAACAATCTAGATGAACAAATTATGAAAACAAAGTTAAGGAAACAAAACAAGATGCAGGAAAATAAGTGCCACACGAAACAAATTACATGAATTTTTAAAACATTAAGAAATACCATATACCATATATATGTAAATGTTCATATGTATGTATATGTATGTGTGTATAGATGTATGTATGTATATATGTATGTGTGTGTAAATACATCATAGTCAAAGAATTAAAAGCAGACTAGGCCAGGTGCAGTGGTTCATGCTTGTAATCCCAGCACTTTGAGAGGCCTAGGTGGGCGGACCACTTGAGGTCAGGAGTTCGAGACCAGCCTGGCCAACATGGTGAAACCCCATCTCTACTAAAAATACAAAAATTAGCCGGGCATTGTGGCACGGGCCTGTAGTCCCAGCTACTCAGAGGGTGAAACAGGAAAATCGCTAAAACCCAGGAGGCGGAGGCTGCAGTGAGCTGAGATTGCACCACTGCACTCCAGCCTAGGTGACAGAGTGAGACTCCGTCTCAAAAAATTAAAAAATTAAAAATTAAGAAAAAAATGAAAGCAGGCTAATAAAAAAGCGATGCCTAAAGGGAAGGAGAAAGGGAGGAAAATAGGTATGATACTATTTATTCATTTTGGGTAGTGGGTACATAGACGAATGTTATAGTATTCTTTGTTATTATCCTTTTAAAACATTTTTAATACACAAAAAAGAAATAGGATTAAGTGGGTTTTTGGGAATTAGGTTTTACTCTTGCTCAGAGAGTATCATAAAACTGTATTAACCATTGGTTATTAAAACCCTTGGCTAGGGCTGGGCGCGGTGGCTCATGCCTATAATCCCTGCACTTTGGGAGGCCAAGGCGGGTGGCTCACCTGAGGTCAGGAGTTCGAAACCAGCCTGACCAACATGATGAAACACCATCTCTACTAAAAATACAAAAAATTAGCTGGGTGTGGTGGTGGGCACCTGTAATCCCAGCTACTCAAGAGGGTGAGGCAGAAAAATTGCTTGAACCCAGAGGGCGGAAGTTGCAATGAGCCAAGATAGGATCACTGCACCCAGCCTAGGCAACAAGAGTGAAACTCTGTCTCAAACAAAATAAAACATAACAAACAAACAAACAAACAAAAACCCTTGGCAGGGTTGGGCGCAGCGGCTCACACCTGTAATCCCAGCACTTTGGGAGGCTGAGGCAGGTGGATTGCTTGAGGCTAAGAGTTCAATACCAGCCTGGGCAACATGGCGAAACCCTGTTTCTACTAAAACAAAATTAGCCAGTCGGGCATGGTGGTACATGACCTGTAGTCCTAGCTACTTGGGAGGCTGAGGCACCAGAATCACTTGAACTCAGGAGGTGCAGGTTGCAGTGAGCTGATACTCAGACACTGCACTCCAGCCTGAGCAACAGAGCGAGACGCTGTCTCAATAAATAAATAAAACCCTTGGCTGGGTTCGGTGTGGTTCATACCTGTAATCCTGGCAATTTGGGAGACTGAGGCAGGAGGACTGCTTGAGGCCAGGAGTTTGAGACTGACCTGGGCAACATAGTGAGGCCCTGTCTCCACAAAAAAATTAAAACTAACTTAAAAGAAAATCCCTCTTTAAGGCTGGGCACAGTGGTTCACACCTGTAATCCTAGTCCTCTGGGAGGTCAAGGCGGAAGAATCCCTTGAGGCCAGGAGTTTAAGACCAGCCTGGGCAACATGGCAAGACCTCCTCTCTATAAACAGATTAAAATACAAACAGAAACTCTTTCATTCTGGTATTTTCTGCCCAGTCCCTTGCGAAGAATAACTGTCCTGAATAAACTTGTCAAATTTAGTGAATTAGTAACTAAAAGTGGCAAATCACTGCAGTTATTACCTCTGATACAAGAAACTTTACCTTTCCCTAAGGTTTCATTCTTCCATATCTTTGTACATATTGTTCCTTCTTTCTTCCTAGAAATGATAATCCCAGTGATACATGGGTTTGGGGGCTCCAATCTAGTGCCATTTATTCCCACTACTTGTCTCCCAAGCAATCTCCAATTGACTCTCCTTCAAATCAACCTACTTCAAATCTGACTTTTCTTCACCTGGAAGCACCACTACTGCCACCACCATCAGAATGTATAAATATACAGCCGGGCACAGTGGCTCACACCTGTAATCCCAGCTACTCGAGAGGCTGAGGCAGGGAGAAGTGCTTGAACCCAGGAGGCAGAGGTTGCAGTGAGCCGAGATCACGCCATTGCACTCCAGCCTGGGTGACAGAATGAGACTCCGTCTAAAAAAAAAAAAGAATTTATGAATTTACTACTCCTTCAACTTTTTTTTTTTTTTTTTTTTTTTCCCCTGGAGGAGTGAAGTGGTACAATCTCGGCTCACTATAATCTCCACCTCCTGGGTTCAAGCGATCCTCCCACCTCAGCCTCTGGGGTAGCTGAGATTATGGGCAAGCTCCACCACGCCTGGCTAATTTTTGTATTTTTGGTAGAGACGGGGTTTCACCATGTTGGTCAGGCTGGTCTCGAACTCCTGACCTCAAAAGATCTTCCCGCCTTGGACTCCCAAAGCGCTGAGATTACAGGTGTGAACTACTGCACTCAGCTCAGTTGCAAATTTTAATATGTGAGGCAATGCCTTATGTATCCCAAGGAGAAGAACTAAAAGATAGTTTTTGGTCAACCTTATATGAAGTAGTCAGATGTCTACTTGAAACACCTACTTAGTGGACAATGTAAGTCTAATATTATTTAGTAACACATTTTAAATCACATATAAAACATTTATTTAGAAAGGCTTTTTCAAATTTTAATTAATGCAAATCATCAATGTCATCATCATTCAAGCCACTTTTATTGTTAACTAGCCCAATTTGCAGAGCAAGACATCCTTACATATACTTAAGTTGAGGACAGTTTTTTTTTTTTTTTTTTTAGTTCATGCTATGTTTGTATGTTCTTGGCTTATACAATATAATTTCTGTTTGTTTGTTTTTGAGATGGAGTTTTGCTCTTGCCCAGGCTGGAGTGCAATGGTGCGATCTTGGCTCACTGCAACCTCCGCCTCCCGGGTACAAGTGATTCTCCTGCCTCAGCCTCCCAAGTAGCTGGGATTACAGGCATGCACCACCACACCTGGCTAATTTTGTATTTTTAGTAGAGACGGGGGTTTCTCCATGTTGGTCAGGCTGGTCCCAAACTCCTGACCTCAGGTGATCAACCCGCTTCAGCCTCCCAAAGTGCTGAGATTACAGGCGTGAGCCATCGCGCCCAGCGTGTTGTTTTTTGGGTTTTATTGAAATGGATTCTGGGTCTGTCACCCAGGCTGGAGTGCAGTGGTGTGATCTCAGCTCACTGCAACCTCCGTCTCCCGGGTTAAAGCGATTCTCCTGCCTCAGCCTATCGAGTAGCCGGGATTACAGGTGCCTGCCACCTCACCCAGCTAATTTTTGTATTTTTAGTAGAGATGGGGTTTCACTATATTGGCCAGGCTGTCTCGATCCACCTGCCTTGGCTTTTCAAAGTGCTGGTATTACAGCATGATCCACTGTGCCTAACCCTTTCTGGGTTTTTGTTTTGTTGAGATGGACTCTCCCTCTGTCACCCAGTCTGGAGTATAGTGGTGTGATCTCGGCTCACTGCAACCTCAGCCTCCCAAGTAGCTGGAATTACAGGCGTGCACCACCACGTCCAGCTAATTTTTGTATTTTTGGTAGAGACGTGGTTTCACTATCTTGCCCAGGCTGGTCTTGAACTCCTGACCTAAAGTGCTCATCCTCCTCAGTCTCCCAAAGTGCTGGGATTACAAATGTGAGCCACCACGCTTGGCCATATTCATTTAATAAATATTTAACGCGCCCCCCCCTTGTGTGCCAGGGACTGGAATACAGTGAGCTTAGACTCCTGTGGGGTAGATAGCCATGAAATGTATAATGACACAGTTAATTAATTATGATCATGTTAAGTACAATGAAAAATAAATATAGCTAGCTACAAAGTGAGTAACAGGAACCTCAGTCTGTGGGGTTAAGAGCTTCCTGTAACAGAGCTGTTTATATACAGTGCAGCACTAAATCATATGCCCAGCCTGCCTGCGTTCAAATTCTGACTCAATCTTGAGCAGATTATTGAACCTCATTTTCCTCATGTATAAAGTGGAGATAGGTCTGGCTTAGTGCCTCACACCTATGTGAACCCAAAATATCTGAGACAGGTCTCAATCAATTTAGAAAGTTTATTTTGCCAAGGTTAAGGACATGCCTGTGACACAGCCTCAGGAGGTCCTGATGACATGTGCCCAAGGTGGTTGTGGCACAGCTTGGTTTTTCTTTTTCTTTTTTTTTTTTTTTGAGACGGAGTTTCGCTCTTGTTACCCAGGCTGGAGTGCAATGGCGTGATCTCAGCTCACTGCAACCTCCACCTCCTAGGTTCAAGCAATTTTCCTGTCTCAGCCTCCTGAGTAGCTGGGATTACAGACGCATGTCACCGCGCCCAGCTAATTTTTGTAATTTTTTTTTTCTTTTTGAGATGGAGTTCCACTCTTGTTGCCCAGGCTGGAGTGCAATGGCGCAATCTCAGCTCACTACAACCTCCGCCTCCTGGGTTCAAGCGATTCTCCTGCGTCAGCCTCCTGAGTAGCTGGGATTACAGGCATGTGCCACCAAGCCTGGCTAATTTTGTATTTTTAGTAGAGATGGGGTTTCTCCATGTTGGTCAGGCTGGTCTTGAACTCCTGACCTCAGGTGATTCACCTGCCTTGGCCTCCCAAAGTGCTGGGATTACAGGCGTGGGCTACTGCTCCCGGCCTAAGTTTTGTATTTTTAGTAGAGATGGGGTTTCATCATATTGATCAGGCTGGTCTCGAACTCCTGACCTCAGGTGATTCACCTGTCTCGGCCTCCCAAAGTGCTGGGATCACAGGTGTGACCCACCGTGCCTGGCCCACAGCTTATTTTTTGTTGTTGTTGTCTGTTTTGTTTTTTGAGACACAGTCTCGCTCTGTTGCCCAGGCTGGAGTGCGGTGGTGCAACCTCGGCTCACTGCAACTTCCTCCTCCCAGGATGAAGTGATTCTCCTGCCTCAGCCTCCCGAGTAGCTGGGATTACAGGCACGTGCTGCCACGCATGGCTAATTTTTTCATATTTTTAGTAGAGATGGGGTTTCACCACGTTGGCCAGGATGGTCTTGATCTCCTGACCTCGTGATTCGGCTGCCTCAGCCTCCCAAAGTGTTGGGATTACAGGTGTGAGCCAGGGCGCCCAGCCAGAAACCTGAAAGGTTTGTTTTTTGTTTTTTGTTTTTGTTTTTGTTTTTTTTTGAGATGGAGTCTCGCTCTGTCGCCCAGGCTGGAGTGCAGTGGCTGGATCTCGGCTCACTGCAAGCTCTGCCTCCCAGGTTTACGCCATTCTCTTGCCTCAGCCTCCCGAGTAGCTGGGACTACAGGTGCCCGCCACCTCGCCCGGCTAGTTTTTTTTTTTTTTTTTGTATTTTTTAGTAGAGACAGGGTTTCAC
>NC_045443.1:48240669-48315779 GCF_002776525.5 Piliocolobus tephrosceles
TTTTTTTTTTTTTTTTTTTTTTTTTTTTTGAGACGGAGTCTCGCTCTATTGGCAGGTTGGAGTGCAGTGGTGTGATCTCAGCTCACTGCAACCTCTGCATCCGGGATTCAAGCAATTCTCCTGCCTCAGGCTCCCGAGTAGCTGGGACTACAGGTGTGTGCCATCACACCCAGCTAATTTTTGTATTTTCAGTAGAGACGGGGTTTCAGGATGTTGGCCAGGATGGTCTCGATCTCTTGACCTCATGATCCGCCTGCCTCGGCCGCCCAAAGTGCTGGGATTACAGGGGTGAGCCACCGCACCTGGCCACCTGAAAGGTTTTATAAAGAGAAATGACAAGCTTAGATTTGCAATTTTAAAAGCTCCCTCTGGCTACATACAACATGGAGAACTGGTTGGAGGGAAGACAAAACACATGGCAGGGAAACCAGTAAAGAGGCTGCTGTAGAAGTTGGGACCACAGGCTTGCAGCTTAGCCTAGGGTGGCGGCAGAGAAGACAGAAGGAAGCTGGCTGATTGAAGAACAGCTAGAAGGTAGAACCAGCAAGACGCATGTGTGTGTGTGTGTGTGCGCGCGCATGTATGTACACGGGCAAAGGGGGAAGAGGACTAAACACTAAATAAACATCTCAGGAAAGGGCTGGGTGCAGTGGCTCACGTCTGTAATCCCAGCACTTTAGGAGATCAAGGCAGGTGAATTGCTTGAGTCCAGGAGTTCAAGATCAGCCTGGCTAACATGGCAAATCTCTATCTCTAATAAAAATACAAAAATTACCTGGGCGTGGTGGCATGCGCCTGTAATCCCAGCTCCTTGGAAGGCTGAGTTGAGAGGACCACCTGAGCCCAGGAGATCAAGGCTGCAGTGAGCCATGATGGGGCCACTGGACTCCAGCCTGGGCGACACAGCAAGACCCTGAGAAAGAAGAAAGGAAAGAAAGAAAGAAAAAGACAGGGAGGGAGGGAGGGAGGGAGGGAGGGAAGGAAGTTAGTTAGTTAGTTAGAGGAATGACCTGTGTTCCTGCCACATTCTTTCATTGCATGAAATGCCTTCCCCTCTACTCCATCCTTTCAGACACAGTTCTTTCCTATTTTATCCACAAAACTCTGATTTTGTCTCTTTCTTTCCAAGAGAGTTTCAGAATTTTAGAGCTGAACATTCTTGAGTAGTTGACATGACTCAGTAGCTACCTGAAGATGGCTGGGCACGGTGGCTCACACCTGTAATTCCAGCACTTTGCAAGGCTGAGGTGGGCAGATCACCTGAGGTCAGGAGTTTGAGACCAGCCTGGCCAACATGGTGAAACCCGTCTCTACTAAGAATACAAAAATTGGGCTGGACGTGGTGGCTCACACCTGTAATCCCAGCACTTTGGGAGGCCAAGGGAGGCGGATCACAAGGTCAGGAGATCAAGACCATCCTGGCTAACATGGTGAAACCCCATTTCTACTAAAAATACAAAAAATTAGCCAGGCATGGTGGCAGGCACCTGTAGTCCCAGCTACTCCAGAGACTGAGGCAGGAGAATGGCGTGAACCCAGGAGGTGGAGGTTGCAGTGAGCCAAGATCACGCCACTGCACTTCAGCCTGGGCAACAGAGCAAGACTCCATCTCAAAAAAAAAAAAAAAAGGCCGGGCGCGGCGGCTCAAGCCTGTAATCCCAGCACTTTGGGAGGCCGAGACGGGCGGATCACAAGGTCAGGAGATGGAGAACATCCTGGCTAACATGGTGAAACCCCCGTCTCTACTGAAAAATACAAAAAACTAGCCGGGCGAGGTGGCGGGCGCCTGTAGTCCCAGCTACTCCGGAGGCTGAGGCAGGAGAATGGCATAAACCCGGGAGGCGGAGCTTGTAGTGAGCTGAGATCCGGCCACTGTACTCCAGCCCGGGCGACAGAGCGAGACTCCGTCTCAAAAAAAAAAAAAAAAATACAAAAGTTGTCTGGGTATGGTGGTGGGTGCCTGTAAACTCAGCTACTTGGGAGGCTGAGGCAGAAGAACCACTTGAATCCGGGAGATGGAGGTTGCAGTGAGCTGAAACTGAGACTCTGTACTCGAGCCTGGGCGACAGAGTGAGACTCTGTTTCAAAACAAACAAACAAACAAAAAAAAACACTACCTGAATATGGAGACCATGTCCTAGTTAATTAGTTAACTTTTTTGAGGGGGGACAGTCTCACTCTGTCACCCAGGCTGGAGTGGAGTGGTATGATCTTGGCTCACCTCAACCTCCGCCTCCCAGGTTAAAGCGATTCTCCTGCCTCAGCCTCCCGAGTAGCTGGGATTACAGGCGCCCACCACCACACCTGGCTAATTTTTGTATTCTTAGTAGAGACGAGGTTTCACCATGTTGCCCAGGCTGGTCTTGAACTCCTGACCTCGGGTGATCCACCAGCTTCAGTCTCCCAAAGTGCTGGGATTATAGGCGTGAGCCACGGCTGTAATAGATAGAAAGTCAACTTTCTATCCCGTCCACCCCATCTACCCAACACTTGTGAAGATTCAGGGCCATCTTTTAAAACTTTTCCTCTGACTGCACAAGTGGTACAGTCATTAATAACTTGTGCTAATATAAAGCTCTGTGACCCATAAAGCAGTATACATATGTATACTTTCACAGCTGCATTATCTTTGGATCCTCACAGAAGTCTTACAAAATAGGTACTATTATAAGGGAAATAAACTCAGAGCCAAAGTGACATATCCAAGGTAACATTCACTAAAACAAATGTCAATGCCAAGATTGAACCTATAACCAGGGAACCCACATGGGATGCTCTACCACCTTCCATAAAAATAAATATTCATATATATCCAGGAGGACTGTTAACTCTTGGAGGCAGTTACGTACCACTTCTGGGAATCCTTCCTAGTTTCAAGTATTAATTTAGTCAAACATGTTTACTGAGCACCTACTATGTGCTAAGTATGGCACCTAGCGTTGGAGGTGCAGCAAGTAACAAGGCAGAGACGATACCCTTTCTAGTTCAGGGAGCTGTCAAACAAGGACACAAATATATAAACACTGTAAGTGATAGATGCTATAAAGAAAATACAAGGCCGGGTGCAGTGGCTCACGCCTGTAATCCCAGTACTTTGGGAAGCCAAGGTTGGCGGATCACTTGAGGCCAGGAGTTCAAGCCCAGCCTGACCAACATAGTAAGACCCCGTCTCTACTAAAAACACAAAAATTAGCCATGCGTGGTGCCACGCGCCTGTAATCCCAGATACACGGGAGGCTGAGGTGGGAGAATCGCTTCAACCCGGGAGGCGGAGGCTGCAGTGAGCCGAGATCGCGCCACTGCACTCCAGCCTGGGCAACAGAGCAAAACTCCGTCTCAAAAACACAAAACGAAACAAAAAAGAGTAACATGAGAATAAGTGTGAAACATGTCCTTTTTGCCGGCACTACGTCAGATTGGGTGATCACAGAAATCCTCTGAGAAAAGTAACATTTAAGTTGAGACAGAGCTTGGTCTTCGGTAGGTGCTTAACGAAAACCATTTTCCCACAAACTTAGTTCTGGAAACGACAAATAAAGGAAAAAGTGTACTTAGTCCGCACAGGGGCCGCTCCCAGGCCTCCAACCTTCGCCACCAGACTGTGACTGGAAAGTGGACAGTTGTGCCTATCCACGCCGCCACCATTAGAGCGTGCCGCGGGTCCTCCAAGCCACCAGGGGGCGCCATGGCCTAGGCACTGGCAAACTGAAATCTGGTACCTAACAGTCGAGGCACAGACGCCCCGAGTCTAGGCAGAAGACAAGGGCGGCGCTGGGAAGCCCTGAGGCCCTAGGGAATCGCGGAGGGTCACTGGGCCCTTCAAGGAGAGGGTATCCTCCGTATCCTCCGCATCGCAAACCCACACCAGTGGCATAAGAACTTTCTCCCTCTGGGACACCCTGTTTCCGGCGCCT
This sequence comes from Piliocolobus tephrosceles, assembly GCF_002776525.5. Taxonomy (NCBI): domain Eukaryota; kingdom Metazoa; phylum Chordata; class Mammalia; order Primates; family Cercopithecidae; genus Piliocolobus; species Piliocolobus tephrosceles. The sequence goes on from NC_045443.1 coordinate 48,244,584, forward strand.
TTAAACCGGGAAGTACTGCTGTGTCCAATCCTGACCTTCCTTCCGCACTTAGTCTTTGAGTACTTCCCTTTTCTGGCTTGTGCTGGAGCCAAGCAGGCTATGGCTACCAATCAGCGCTCAGAAAAGACGCATGCGTCTTTGAACGAACGCGGCGGACAGTTAACTTTGACCCAGAAACAACCTCTTCTCTCTCGCTTCTCTTGCTGTGAAGATGGCGCTCTCCAGGGTGTGCTGGGCTCGGTCGGCTGTGTGGGGCTCGGTAGTCACCCCTGGACATTTTTTCACCCGGAGGCTGCAACTTGGTCGCTCTGGCCTGGCTTGGGGGGCCCCTCGGTGAGGGTCCTGTAGCAAGAAAAGCATTTTTGACGTTCAGGTTCTTTCAGTGTCTCAACCTGCTTGCATTCTGTCTCTCAATTCTCAGAGTTCCACGCCTTGGCCCTGGAATTTTTATTCTTCTGCTCAGGATTCAAACTCCAACCCCCACTAGTGACCTGGCTTCCTGACCCTCTCTACTCTCAGTGCCCCATATTCTCTGCTCTCCTCGCGTGTTCTGAGCTCATCTTTCAGCCTCACTTTTTCGGCTCAGGTTTTACCGCTACTATCTTGATTCCAACTCTCTCTGACTTAGCCTGCAGTTCAAATTGTCCCACAGGCATTGCATTCTCTCCAGAGTCATGCCCTGAGTTCCTTTCCTGCCTGGCCTTTGCCTGATTTGTGTTTCACAGTCTGAATGCCTATCTCTTCTTGACCCCAAGACCTTCCTTGGATTTCAGAAGTGTCAAGCTTGGGATACATTCTCCGAGACTCCTGCTTTACATTAGGGACTCAAGGCGTGAGGGAGCTTCTAGGACTGGTTCCCAGATAGTCTCTTTGATCTTCCTTGTAGGTCTTCAAAGCTTCACCTTTCTCCAAAGGCAGATGTGAAGAACTTGATGTCTTACGTGGTAACCAAGACAAAAGCGATTAATGGGAAATACCATCGTTTCTTGGGTCGTCATTTCCCCCGCTTCTATGTCCTGTACACAATCTTCATGAAAGGTAAAAACGAAACTACATAGAAATTCCTGAATCGGCTATTGGGCAGGGTCAAAGAGTTAGCATAAATAAGATCATTTGCAGGTTCTGCTATGGGGATGTGAGCCGAGATATCTTATATTTCATAAATGACTGCGCCTTAAGCTAATTCTTATAAATTAGCACTTCTTGAAAATGTTTCTAGAAAGATGTTATGAGAAACAACTTATGACAGCAACATGAGGGAGGGAGAATATAGGTATGTTCTCGTACTTTCTTAACCACACACCTGGCTATAGTAAAAAATTTTTGTCCTGCACAGGGCAGGGATCTGTGGCTGTACAGACCTGCCCTGTGATTTATCAGTTGACCTACCTAGGAAAATGAGGTCTAACCCTTGTTACGAATCTATATTAGGTAGTATGTCGTAGTGGCAGTAGCACTTCATAATACTTGGTTTCTAAATGTTTTGGTTCAAATCAGAGATCCTTAGTTACTAGGAGGTGATATGTATCGTGTCAAGTGTCTACTCTGGAGCCAGATTGCCTGATTCAAATCCCCGTTCATCACTGTGTGATTGGACTAATTAATTAATCTCTCCTCGGTTTTCTTATGCGTAAAATGGGAGTAATGGAACCTACCTATTTATCACATGGTTGTGATGATTTTAAAAATTGATACATGTAAAGTATGTAGAACAGGTCCCGATCCCTAGTAAGTGCCAAATAAATGTTAGGTTATTTTCATCTAAATGTTAGGTATCAGTATTATAGGTTGGTGCAAAATAATTGAGGCTTTTGTCTTTCAGTGGTAAAAACCACAATTGCTTTTGCACCAAACCTATAGTATGCTCTATGCTTTTATCATAACACTATAATAAACTACATTGCCAAATCTGAACATTATCATAATTACTAATCGCTTCATGGACTTGAAAAATTACTTATCCTTAATCTGTAAAGTAGAGATAAAATTGGCTGCTTTTTCTGTTCTTGTGTAGATAAATAGGATCAAATGAGAAAAAGGGATGAAAGCATTTGTGTTTGTTTTTAAACCTTTTATTATCATTATTATTATTATTTTTTTTTTTTGAGAGTCTTACCCTGTCACCCAGGCTGGAGTGCAACGGCACGATCTCGGTTCACTGCAACCTTGCCTCCCAGGTTCAAGCAATTCTCCTGCCTCAGCCTCCCAAGTAGCTGGGAATACAGGCACCTGCCATCACACTTGGCTAATTTTTGTATTTTTAGTAGAGATGGGGTTTCATCATATTGGCCAGGCTGGTCTCAAACTCCTGACTGCGTGATCCGCCTGCCTTGGCCTCCTGAAGTGCTGGGATTACAGGCGTGAGCCACCGCGCCTGGCCAACTATTATGGAAATTTTTAAACATACACAAAGGTAGAGAGAATAGTGTAACGAACTTCCATGTATTCACCTCACTTCATTATCATAACTCATGGCTGCCAGTCTTCGTTTATATACTTGCCTTATGTATTACTTTGAAGACAATCGATACATCATATAATGACATGTAAATCATTGATAAATATGAAAGCTTTTAAAAAATAGATGCAAGAGGCCAGGCGTGGTGGCTCATGCCTGTAATCCCAGCACGTTGGGAGGCCGAGGCGAGCAGATTACTTGAGGTCGGGAGTTTGAGACCAGCCTGACCAACGTGGAGAAACCCTGTCTCTACTAAAAATACAAAATTAGCCGGGCGTGGTGGCACATGCCTATAATCCCAGCTACTAGGGAGGCTGAGGCAGGAGAATCACTTGAACCTGGGAGGCAGAGGTTGCCGTGAACCGAGATCGTGCCATTGCACTCCAGCCTGGGCAACAAGAGCGAAACTTTGTCTCAAAGAGAAAAAAAAGGTGATGCAAGAATCTTCATAGAATGAAGATTTAAAATGTAATCATAAAAATATATTGAACTAAACTACTTTTAAAAGTGTTCCAGGCCGGGCACGGTGGCTCACGCCTGTAATCCCAGCACTTTGGGAGGCCAAGGCGGGCAGATCATGAGGTCAGGAGTTTGAGACCATCCTGGCCAACATGGTGAAACTCTGTCTCTACTAAAAATACAAAAATTAGCCAGGTATGGTGATGGGCACCTATAATTCCTGCTACTCGGGAGACTGAGGCATGAGAATTGCTTGAACTCAGGAGGTGGAGGTTGCAGTGAGCCGAGATTGCACCACTACACTCCAGCCTGGGCGACAGAGCAAGACTCCGTCTCAAAAAAAAAAAAAAAAGGTGTTCCAGGTCGGGCGCAGTGACTCACACCTGTAATCCCTGCACTTTGGGAGGTCAAGGCAGGTGGATTGCTTGAGGTCAGGAGTTCAAGACCAGCCTGTCCACATGGTGAAACCCCATCTCTACTAAAAATGCAAAAATTAGCCAGGCGTGGTGGCACACACCTGTAATCCCAACTACTTGGGAAGCTGAGGCAGGAGAATTGCATAAACCTGGGAGGTGGAGGTTGCAGTGAGCCGAAATCGTACCACTGCACTCCAGCCTGGGCAACAGAGTGAGATTCCATCTCAAAAAAAAGAGAAAAAAAAAGTTCCAGAAAGGTGGCTGGGGAATACATAGGGTTAATTTAGCAAGACGTTTTGAAGTTAGGGAGCTTGATTTTTCAAAATGAGTGACCAGTGAAACAGAAGAGGGAGACCATCCCATAGCAGATTATAGAAGCCAAACTTAGCTAGAAGAGAGGCAATGTGCTAGGGGAGAAAAGGTTGAGAAAAGAGATTCGGGTTGACCTCAAGAGTTTCAAGTTATCTAGTTTAAAGCTTTGAATATTGTTGGGGAGGGGTGAGAGTGTTTGCATGTGATTGAACATGGACTAGGAAGGTGTGGTTAAGATTTAAACTGGGATAACATCACACTCTGTCCTCTACTTTAATGAGGCAGGATTGCAGATGTTATGGGCTGATGCCAAAAAGGCTAGAAGAATAAAGACAAATATGTGGAAGCACAATATAAAGTTTCATCAACTTCCATACCGGGAGATGGAGCATTTGAGACAGGTATGGGCCAGGGGCAGATATCCAGAAGTTCATGGTGAGGTAATTATATTTAATCAAGATCTCAAGGTTTTTTCTTTCATTTGTTGTTCACCACTGATCAAGCTTTTACCCTTTGCCATGAGAACAAAATATTGAACTGAATGAGGCATCAGATCATTTGTAAGAATCGGGTTCATCCAGAGTTGTAGCCCTCCATAGCAAGAGCTCCACAGAATTTCTGGTACACTTTCTGAATGAAAGTTGTAAACACTAAAATCTAATTAGTTTCTGAACATATAAAAGTCTGCAAGGGGGCCAGGTGCGGTGGCTCACGCCTGTAATCCCAGCACTTTGGGAGGCTGAGGCGGGCAGATCACGAGGTTGGGAGTTCAAGACCAGCCTGTCCAACATGGTGAAACCCCGTCTCTACTAAAAGTACAAAAATTAGCTGGGTGTGGTGGCGGGCACCTGTAATCCCAGCTACTCGGGAGGCTGAGGCAGGAGAATTGTTTGAACCTTGAAGGCAGAGGTTGCAGTGAGCCAATATCACGCCATTGCACTCCAGCCTGGGCGACAGGGCAAGACTCTGTCTCAAAAAAAAAAAAAAGTCCTCAAGGGCAGTCAGGCACGGTGGCTCACACCTGTAATCACAGCATTTTGAGAGACTGAGGTGGGCAGATCACCTGAGGTCAGGAGTTTGAGACCAGCCTGGCCAACATGGTGAAACCCCGTCTCTACTAAAAATACAAAAATTAGCTGGGCATGGTGGCGGGCGTCTGTTGTCCCAGCTACTCGGGAGGCTGAGGCAGAAGAATTGCTTGAACCTGGGAGGCAGAGGTTGCAGTGAGCAAAGATCGCACCACTGTACTCCAGCCTGGGTGATAAGAGCAAAACTCCATCTCAAAAAAAAAAAAAAAAAAAAAAAAAGTCTGCAAGGATCCAAAGGGCAGCATGAAAGTAGTATTTGGTGGTGACTTTTTTGAAGCTGAGAGTAAGAATCTAGGACCCATTCCGCAGATCAGGAAGAGTTCACTGCAGGATTTGGTATAATGTCAGGCTCTGTACTAGACATTATTTGGGATACAAAAGTAGATAAGTCAGAGGCTTTGTCCTCAAGGAACTAACTATCCAGAAGTAAATAGAAATAAAGTTGGGGACCACATGCAGTGACTCATGCCTGTCATCCTAGCACTTTGGGAGGCCAAGACAGACAGATCGCTGGAGGTCAGGAGATTGATACCAGCTTGTCCAACGTGGTGAAATGCTGTCTCGACTAAAAATACAAAAGTTAGCCTGGAGTGGTGCTCATGCCTATAATCCCAGCTACTCGGCTGACTGAGACAGGAGGATCACTTGAACCCAGGAGGCAGAGGTTGCAGTGAGCTGGGATCACACCACTGCACTCCAGCCTGGGTGACAGAGCAAGACTCCGTCTCAAAAAGAAAAAGAAATAAATTTGGTCCTTTTTCTGGGCTATAATAGAAGTTTACTGTACAGTGGGGTGGAGGGATTGTCTATTGTATTAACAACTTATTTGGGTTAAAACTGCATCTGTGTTTATTTCTGCTTAGTTCCGCCAAGACGTCACCAAGTGTCTTTTCCTAGGTATTATTTCCATTCCACCTTTTGCCAACTACCTGGTCTTCTTGCTAATGTGAGTACAGACTTCCATCTCCCCAACATCTTGAAGATGTATCAATTTTTTAAAATTAATAATTACTTTAAACAGAACTTTTCATTACAGAAGCTAGGTAGAGGTTATCAAATTTCTGCTCCAATCTTCTCATTATTCCAAGGTTCATAAAAGCCACTTAGGAAGACCTTGGTTACTGGAACACATCACATCTAGAAGTGTAGGTGGCCTAGACTCTCCCTATCTCTTAGCTGCCCTGAGTCATGTGAAATAAGATAGTGACCTTCTCCATCATCCCTAGAGGCAACAACTCAATCCCCGAGAGAGAGCACTTTTAGACTAATTTCTTTAGGAAAAAAAGTATATTTTGTATTCTGATAACATATTTTTATTACTTCATATCCAAAAATGACATTTCTAAACTGTGATCTTACATGTCATTCATTATCTATTGCTGTATAACAAATAACCTCAAAGCTTAATAGCATAAAACAATAGTATAAATCATTTTCATGATTTTGTAGGTCCAGAATTAGGGCAGTGCTCAGGTGGGCGGTTGATTTCTCTCTTCCATGTAGGGTTGACAGAGGTCCCTTAGTGATATTTAGCTGCTGAATGGACTAGTCTGGAAGGTCCAAGATCACTCTTATGTCTGGTGCCCTGGCAGGGATGGCTGCATTAGCCAGTTCTGGTTGAACTGTCAACCAGAGTGCCCAGATGTGGCTTCTTCAATATGGCAGTCTCAGGATAGTGGGACTTCTAACTTGGGAGCTCAGGGCTCCAAGAGTGAGGGGTGCTAGTCAGTAAGAATCTATATGACTTTATAACCTTGTCTTGAAGGTCACATAGACTCACTGCTGCTCTGTCCTGTTGATTGAATCAGTCACCTAGAATGAAAAAAGGGGAGGATGTAGACCTCAGCTCTCCATAAGATGAGTGCCAGAGAAATTGAGGTCATATTTTAAAACCACCAAACATGTAGATAAATGAATTAAAAAACAAATCGTGGCCAAGTGCACGCCTGTAATCCCAGTACTTTGGGAGGCTGAGGCGAGCAGATAATGAGGTCAGGAGATTGAGACCTTTCTGGCTAACACAGTGAAACCCCGTCTCTACTAAAAATACAAAATATTAGCTGGGCATGGTGGCACACGCTTGTAGTCCCAGCTACTCGGGAGGCTGAGGCAGGAGAATCACTTGAACCCAGGAGGCAGAGGTTGCAGTGAGCCGAGATTGCACCACTGCAGTCCAGCCTGGGTGACAGAGCGAGACTCCGTCTCAAAACAACAACAACAGATCGATTGCCTTTTACATACTGTGTCCACATAAGGACTGTGCTATAGTTAGATTGTCAACATCACATATAGTGTCGAGGTCAGTCTGCAACTCTGTCCAAAGTATGCTCTTCACATGTGTTAGTTCAAAAGGAGTCATTATGTCTGATTGCTGCATGGCAGGCTATTCTGCTAGTCCTTCCTTTCACATCACATTTCAGTAATGTTGCTTGAAATTGTGCTTCATTGTATCTTATAAACTTTGGTCTGAGAATCACTTAAGAAAAGAACTGACTGTGGTGGCTCTCACCAGTAATCCCGGCATTTTGGGAGACTGAGGCAGGAAGATTGCTTGAGGCTAGGAGTTCGAGACCACCCTGGGCAATATAGCAAGACCTCATCTCTGCAAAAAAATTAGAAACTTAGCCGGGCATGGTGGCCTGTGCCTGTGGTCCCAGCTACTCAGTAGGCTGTGGTGGGACGATTGCTTGAGCCTAGGAGGTTGAGTCTGCAGTGAGCTGTGATCATGCCACTGCACTCTAGCCTGGGTGACAGGGGACCCTGTCTCTTAATTGAAAACACTGAGGTAGGGAAAGAATGTCTTCATCTCTTCTTCCTAGTATTCATGTCTACCAAATGCTTTCTTTGGCTTCCTCTGAAAGAAGCCAGTTTCAGCAAGTGAGTTTGTGATTCTTTCTCCTTTCAGGTACCTGTTTCCCAGGCAACTACTGATCAGGCATTTCTGGACCCCAAAACAACAAACTGATTTCTTAGATATCTATCATGCTTTCCGGAAGCAATCCCACCCAGAAATTATTAGTTATTTAGAAAAGGTCATCCCTCTCATTTCTGATGCAGGACTCCGGTGGCATCTGACAGATCTGTGCACCAAGGTATTCCTGCAGTTAACCCTTCCTACAAATGTGGAATCTTGTTAGAGTCAGTGTGCACTAAAACTAGGTGAGAGGGGTAGTTAGGACTTTCCTAACATCTACCAATCTCTTACCTCTTCCAAGATACAGCGTGGTACCCACCCAGCAATACATGATATCTTGGCTTTGAGAGACTGTTTCTCTAACCATCCTCTGGGCGTGAACCAACTCCAGGCTTTGCACGTGGTGAGCACTTTGAGGGCTTCTCTTTTCCATAGCATCACCATGTTTCAGATGTTTACTTGAGCTCATACTATTTGCCTTTCCCCTCCTATGTGGTTGTGTTACAGAAAGCCTTGAGCCGGGCCATGCTTCTCACATCTTACCTGCCTCCTCCCTTGTTGAGACATCGTTTGAAGACTCGTACAACTGTGATTCACCAACTGGACAAGGCCTTGGCAAAGCTGGGGATTGGCCAGCTGACTGCTCAGGAAGTAAAATCGGTAAGAGCTTGATTGCAACATCAACCCTCAACCCTTGGTGTGCTTTCAAGCCTACAGCAGGCCAGAGATTTACAGGGGCTCCTTGTCTCGTTTATTACGTGGAACCCAACTTCTTTTTTTTTTTTTGAGACAGAGTCTTGCTCTGTCGCCCGGGCTGGAGTGCAGTGGCCGGATCTCAGCTCACTGCAAGCTCCGCCTCCCGGGTTCACGCCATTCTCCTGCCTCAGCCTCCCGAGTAGCTGGAACTACAGGTGACCACTACCTCGCCCGGCTAGTTTTTTGTATTTTAGTAGAGACGGGGTTTCACCGTGTTAGCCAGGATGGTCTTGATCTCCTGACTTCGTGATCCGCCCGTCTCAGCCTCCCAAAGTGCTGGGATTACAGGCTTGAGCCACCGCACCCGGCCGGAACCCAACTTCTTATTCTCTCACTTCATTTATCTATTTGTGATTTATTTTTATTTATTTATTTATTTATTTATTTATTTATTTTTATTTTATTTTATTTATTTATTTTGAGACAAAGTCTCATTCTGTTGTCCAGGCTAGATAGAGTACAGTGGCACAGTCTTGGCTCACTGCAACCTCTGCCTCCCGGTTCAAGTCATCCTCCCACTTCAGCCTCCGAAGTAGCTGGATTACAGGTGTATGCCACCACGCCCAGCAATTTTTTTGTATTTTCAGTAGAGATGGTTTCACCATGTTTGCCAGACTGGTCTTAAACCCCTGGCCTCAAGTGATCCATCCACCCAAAGTGCTGAGACTATAGATACGAGCTACTGCACCCAACCTGTTTATTTATTTATTTTTTAGTAGAGATGGGGTCTCACTATGTTGACCAAGCTGGTCTTGAACTCCTAGCCTCAAGCGATCCTCCCATCTTGGCCTCCCAAAGTGTTGGGAATACAGCCGTGAACCACTGTGCCCGACCTTTTTAAAAATTACTTTTTAATTAGTCAGGAGTGGTGGCACATGCCTGTAATCCCAGCTACTTGAGAGGCTGAGACATGAGAATTGTTTGAACCCAGGAGGTGGATTGCAGTGAGCCAAGATCGCACTGGGTGACAGTGAGACTCTGTCTCAAAAAAACCCCCCCAAAAAAAAAATTATTTTTTATTTTTGTAGAGACAGGGTCTCACTGTGTTGCCCAGGCTAGTCTTGAACTCCTGGGCTCAAGTGATCCTCCTGCCTTAGCCATTCAAAGTGTTGGGATTACAGGCATGAGGCACTGCACCCAGCTTCTTATCTCATTTCTGTGTCTTTTTTCTCAATAAACTTAGCTAGGGGGAAGGAGTTGCCCACAGTAATTTTGGTTTGTATTTCTTCTAGCACTTCAGAAAGCAAGGATACTGCAGTTTAGACCTACCATTTTAGATTATATAGGACTCTTTGCTTGTCATCTTGTCCATCACTAGTTTTCAAATTGCCATGAGGAAAGGCTTCTTGTGGGAATAAGATTGTAACTTTTTTTTTTTTTTTTTTGAGACAGAGTCTCGCTCTGTTGCCCAGGCTGGAGTGTAGTGGCATGATCTTGGCTCACTGCAGCCTCCGCCTCCCAGCTTGCAGTGATTCTTCTGCCTCAGCCTCCTGAGTAGCTGGGACTACAGGTGCGCACCGCCACGCCTGGCTAATTTTTGTATTTTTTAGTAGAGACGGGGTTTCACCATATTGGCCAGGCTGGTCTCAAACTCCTGACCTTGTGATCTGCCTACCTCGGCCTCCCAAAGTGCTGGGATTACAGGCATGAGCCACCGTGCCCGGTGAGATTGTAACTTATTTAAAGGAGATTTAGGATTGTTTGTGGATTTCCATTTCCTTGGCATAATCACTCTGATTATTAAGGACCATTTCTCTTCTGAGCGGTATAGGCTTGTTATCTCCGTGGCCTGAATTCTACACATATTGGTGAAGATAGGTGTCGAACTTGGCTGGGAGAATGGTTGCAGATTTCCTGCAGCCTGAAAGGTAAAACACATTTCTGTGGTTATACCAGTAAAATCTAAGCCACTTTTATAATTTTGAGGTCATTTTGAAGTTAATTATGGAGTACTGTGAGGCATACTGATTGAAAGGGCACAAACTCACATGGCTGCTGCATGCCCGGCAGGTAATGAAGTAGGCCATAAGACGAGGGAGTAGTGGGGATGTGGGAACATAAGAGTGAATGCATGCTAGTGTGAATCAATTTTCCAACCTTGGCACTTTCTTGTGAGGGGACATCCTGTGCTTTTTTTTTTTTTTTTTTTTTTTTGAGACAGAGTTTCACTCTTGTTGCCCAGGCTGGAGTGCAATGGTGCGATCTCAGCTCACTGTAACCTCCGCCTCCTGGGTTCAAGTGATTCTCCTGTCAGCCTCCTGAGTCGCTGGGATTACAGGCATGCATCACCATGCCCGGCTAATTTCGTATTTTTTTTTTCTTTTTCTTTCTTTTTTTTTTTTTTGAGATGGAGTCTCGCTCTGTCGCCCAGGCTGGAGTGCAGTGGATCTCAGCTCACTGCAAGCTCCGCCTCCCGGGTTCAGGCCATTCTCCTGCCTCAGCCTCCGAGTAGCTGGGACTACAGGCGCCCGCCACCTTGCCCGGCTAGTTTTTTTGTATTTTTTAGTAGAGATGGGGTTTCACCGTGTTAGCCAGGATGGTCTCGATCTCCTGACCTCATGATCTACCCGTCTCGGCCTCCCAAAGTGCTGGGATTACAGGCTTGAGCCACCACGCCCGGCCTTTCATATTTTTTTAGTAGAGACTGGGTCTTCTCCATGTTGGTCAGGCTAGTCTCAAACTCCTGACCTCAGGTGATCCGCTGGCCTCGGCCTCCCAAAGTGTTGGGATTATTGGCGTGAGCCACCATGCCCGGCGTATCCTGTTCTTACAGGTATTTATTATAGCAGTATCCCTAGCCTCTCCACTAGATGCCAGTAGCACCCCTTCACCCACAGCTGTCACAACCAAAAATGTCTCCAGACATTGCCAAATGTCCTGGGGGTGGGGAGGAGAGAGGCAGGATTGTCCCTGTTGAGAAGTACTGGTCTAAAGGCATTCAAACTCAAAACAAAAACAGTCTACTGACCAAACACAAAGCATATGAGGGTATGTATTAGGCTTATTGGCTCCTTGTTTAGGCTAGGTCTTGATGTGGTCTGGGCCTTTGGATGTTAGGGTAGGCCTACTAATCTTGAAGCTGAAAAATGTCCGTAGAGCAGCAACTTCTACTAGAACATTCCCAAGGTGACTGGTGTTTAGTACCATTACCATCTCTGAATTTTCTACTGCAGTCGCATGAGAAATAGAGGATGAGTTGATACAAATATATAGTAGAAGGAAAGGAAGGCATGCGTGCAGGGGCTGAAACAAAGAAGGGGAACTTTGAGAAAAACAGCTTCTTCATTCCACCCCTCCCTGTACTTGGCTTTCTGCCTCCAGGCTCAAGCCATATATAACAAGGCAGTTATAAGGCAGAGTGTTCCCAAGCCAAACCACTAACACTGTGGTGTTTTCAGAAACTGAGCTGTCTCTCTTGCTGCACAACGTGGTCCTGCTCTCCACCAACTACCTTGGGACAAGGAGCTGAGTGAACCATGGAGCAGATGGCGTTGTCCTGCAGTCGCATAGTACAGCAGTGCAGGAACAAACAGCACTTGCCAGCGATGTCTGTGTGCACTGTTAAGTGTGTGGGAGGGAGAGAGAGAAGCAGGGGCCATGGGCTTCACAGCATGGCACATGTGGGAACTGCAGACATTCCCTTCATAGCTAGAGCTAAAACAAACCCTCTTGCCAGGGGTGGCCCATGTGAGGTGTGTCATCCCGTCCCCCTCATAATTACTAATAGCTGGAACTGGCAGCAGCCTTTACTGGGCTTTTACTGTGATATGTTCAGTTCACGTCCTAGGAAGTCTGCTTTTGCCCCAAGTGGGAATCCTTATTTGGCTAGGGACTGATCCACTTCCATGTTACTTACATCTGTGGGTTTTTGTTGTTGCTGGTAGAGAATTTGTGGCTGGCGAGAACAGCACTTCTTTGGCCAGAGCACTCGTCTCCATGCATGTACTTCAGTGTTTCCTTCCGTCCTTTCTGATATGACCAAAAATCCAGTTGTTTTGTTTTTTGTCCCCCTCACTGGCACGGGCTAACCACTTGGTTTTCAAACCCTTTGAACACCTTGACTTTTTTTTGATGGGTAACTTGCAGGAATATTCTGTTGGAAAAGATAACAGGAAGTACAAGTGATTCTTGACCCCTTCCTCAGTGTTTCTAGCCTTCACTCTCCATTGTCTTTTCCGGGCTGTATAACAGCCCCCTGTGGATCTTCAGTGCTTTGCTGCCTCCACTGTGATGCAGCAATCCAACCGTAACTGACAGTGGCTGCCTTCTTTGGGCCATGGATCACACCTGTAAGGTACTAATTACTGCCCAGCCTGGGGAGATCAGGAGAGGTCTGCATCGAGTTAGTAAGTTGGGTTTAGCTTTTGGGTGTGCATCAGTGACTTATAGTTCTGTAATAACGTACTGTAAATGCATGAAGCACTGTTTTTAAACCCAAGTAAAGACTGCTTGAAACCTGTTGATGGAAATGACTTATGCATACGCTAATCATTTTGCTGAGTCTCCTTTTACAAGACTGACATAACCTAACAAGTGGGGATTTAATTGGTTGGAATAGAACCTTCTGATGGGATGGAAGTTTTGCCGAAACTGATTTGAAGTTGATCTCCTTGCTGGACACTTTAAGATGATAACTATATGAAAAGAGAATTTCATATAGTTAATGGAATGAGAAAATGGGAGCCCAGAGTAGGGACAGGGCAAAGCTCCAACAGACACAAGCAAGGCCTGCTTCAGCTGAACAGGTACACAAGGGCATATGACCAGTCCAGCTCTTGGTAGTCCAAAGAGAATATTCTATTTTTCCATCACAAAATGTTTCTATTGTTAACATTAATTCCTAACTGACCTAATTAGTTTTATAACGAAGCTGGAGAAGCATCCTTTTTCTAACAAGTAACTGAATTGTGACCTGCCGAGACAAAGAGTAACACACCATTCTTTTGAATATTTCTTTAATATTACATTTAAATATTCTCTTTAAATACAGCATTATCACAATGTAAAGAACCTAAAGGGGAGAAAATTATTTTCAGAGAACCAGACAAGCTTTGGATTCACATTGAAAATACTACCTGTGTACAGTATGTGAGAAAGGAAATTGGAAAATAGTAAGAGTTGTGGTGAGAAGAGTCATTTATCTAGGCCTAGACTGGGGCTGAAGCTGTCTGCTTCTGTGATCAAAGGCCTAGCTTTCCTAGCAACCATGAGCTAGAATTCTGTCCAACTCAGGTAGCACCAGAAGTGAGATGGACTAGGTTGTAGAGAAGGCCTTTTGCTTGACAAGACAGTTAATGCTAAATGTTAATATTTAGCACTCAAAAGTTTGGGATCAGTGTGAATCACAACTGTAGAGTTAATGAAGGGGATGGACTTAGATTAAGAAACTACAGGTTTTCAGAAACATCAGTTATCTTATGGGTTGGCAATGAGCTTAATAATTACAGATTCATATTCCTGGTTTGATCCCAAAAGCTAATGTGTTCCTCATCGTGCAGCTGGAATCTACTTCCTAGATTAACCTAGAGCCTTCCTGCAAAGGCAGTGTGCAGACCTCACCCTCCCCTTCTGACACAAACTTTGAAAAAGATTCTTTTCTCCATAAAGCCAAATTCCCAATTAAGCTTCAGTCCTGTGTTGGCGGGTACTAGTCTAAGGTAGGGGAGTCTAGTTCAGTTCTGGATAGCTTCGAGATCTCAGGTACTTAAGACTCTCAACTCTGTTTCGTGAGGCTAGGGGATGGGGAGAGATAAGGATTTATGTACTTAAGTTCCCCTCCAAACTAAAACCAAGCAAACACTGGAACAAATAGGAGAGGCAGAATGAACTAAACAATGTATGTGTATTAAATACAAATCCTTTCAGGCTCGAGCTTAGAGACTTCAGGGGTGAAATGCTTCTGCGACATACATAGTTTCTGTAAGACACCAGGGCCTTTATATCCCACAGAAAAGGCTTTGTGAGGAAGATAAGTAGTATTGTATCCCCCCAACATAGTTTTTCACTCTTTTGTGTGTGTGGTTAATAAACCATACCAGAAGTAATGTATGGTGTAAAGGATGCTTGAGAAGAGTAGTTTTGCTCCCTACTGCCTCCATTTTAGAACAGAGGCAAAGATTGCTAATAAAAGGAAATCAGTGCTGTTCAGTGGAGGAGATCTTAGAACATAGGATGAACAGGAACTGTATTCCCCCTGACAGAGGTAAGAACTGAATCAAACTGAGTGAGTTCCATTCTATATGCTTCAAAGGTTATAATTAGAACCTGAATCCTTTGGAATCTGGGAATTGCATGTGGCATTTAAGAACTGGTGTGGCTTCCAATTTTTATATATCATCAAGATGGAGGGGTCCAATAAACATTTGCAATTCCTGGACTTGAACAGTGTAAGAACTCTCTAACCTGGTATGTTGAAAACAACCATGAGGGTAGATACAGGAAAAAAAGAACGAAAACTGGTTGTGACCTTACGATTGCCACATCCTACATTCCACTGAAGCTCAGATCTCACAAAAAGGGAAAAACCTAGGTGAAAAAACAAGCACAGCACAAATATGTCATCTTTCCAAATAGCAAGCAGCCTGTTCCCGCTGCCTCCTTTGGTCACAGTTAATGCTCCACATAGGCCTCCTGTGGGATGGGTGAGCCCCAGCCGAAAGCTGCCTGACAGTGCTAGCATCAGATACGTACAGAAGGCTCAGGCTCTTTATAGCACATCCCCAGCCAATCCAGCTCTTTTTCTCCAAAGGAAAAAGGATGGAGGGAAAAAAAGACATATAGACAAGTTTAACTCTAGTACTTAAGAACATGTGGAAGAAACAATTCAAGTTACAGACCAGGAATCCCCAGTGTGGGGAACAGGTCGGAGAACACCAAACATGTCAAATATTAACCTATTTACCAAATAGGGGATTGAAGGAAGGCAGGTTAAATTTTTGTAAATCCTGGAGATTTTGTACAGAAGCAGAGATCCTTCCACTCCCTCCTCCTGAGACTCGACCAGGTGACTTTCTAGTTTGAAGTATTATGACACACCAAAATGGGGTATCAGAATAGCCACCGAGAAAAATGAGCTTGTACTCTGCCTGGGGCTTGGGAGAGAAGGGGCTTTGCCATGTTCTTCAAATTCTCATGTTCTGGTCCCTACAGAGAGACTAGCTGCTTGAGTTACCCAGCTTCTCCTGTGAGATCCTAGTTCTTTGTTCCAGTGGCCCAGAAAGCTGAGTGTTCAGCACTATGCAGCTTTCTCTGCCCCAGGATCCCCAGATCAAGCTGGGGCTGGTCTCCTTGGTACTGTTTCCCTTTTAAAAAATACTCAAACAATCCTTTCCCACCCATTCCCCAAAGACCCCAATAAAATAACATGGGAGCAGCAGCTGCTTCTACAGTTTTGTTTTGAAATGGTGTTAGATAAAATAAGGGAATAAATAGAGAATGGGTAAGAGGCAGGACCTCTAGCCCCTATCACACTGCCAGAGGGAGTTCTAAGGAAGAATCTTCAGGGGGCCGATCCTCATTCTGCTGGGAGGTCTTTACCACCCCACAGCCCTCTTCATTGTCCGTGCGGAAGGGGGGGCTTGAGGGGGACCAGGAAGGGCGGAAGTCTTCATTTTCAGGCTCCTCAGGGTTACAATCTTCGGGCAATAGCGCTTCCAGGGTGGGTGTTTTCCCCACCTCTGATTTACAGAGGGCAGTTGGGTCTGTGGAGCTACAAGCCACCAGTGAGGTGACAGGGAGAGAGAAGACATTCAGATCCTTCTCCTTTGGGAAAGAGGCTGAGCCTTCTTCTGTACCAGGCTCTCCTTTCACTCCCAAGACTGGCCTCTGCTCCACCTGATAATAGACCAGGGGCCCACTGTTCAAGTAGGATGGGCTGTTCACCGCTGAGGCAGTTGGGTGGTCTGAGTTCTCGGTAAAACACAGGACAGAGGAGCCTGGGGGCAGCTGAGCCTGGATGAGAATGGGGGCTGTAAGGCCTGGGCACAGCTCTTCGGGGACAGCCAGGGGCTCCTCCAGGATGCACACACCCAGGCTCTCAATGCTCGAGTCCAGGCTGGCACTAGAGCCGCTGGAATCTTCTTCTGCCTTGAGCCGCTCCAGTTCCTCTGCACTCTGCAGGTGCATCACTGCTGTCTCATTCTCAGCAATGAACTCCTGGAAGTCCTGGGTCTCAGAGCCCTGTGCTCCTGTCAGGCTGCAACTGGCAGTGGGGGAGGGCTCCTCATCTGGGGCTGCTGGGCGGCTCACCTGCCGCTTGCTCTCCAGCTCCAGCTTCATAATGGTGTGGAGGTAATGAGTCCGAACCCGGATTGGATTAAATTCAATGCGCCCTGCCATGTTCCCACAGCCATCCCGGGAGCAGCCACATGGAAAGGACATGCGATCCACCTGAGCGGGGACAAGAAGGTTGGGGCAGATGAGACCTACAGTCCTAACAATGGAGATAGGAGACATCAGCTGGCAAACAGGCAGTTGGGATTTGAGGTCTCCTTATAAGAAGAAAAGCAACCATTCAAAGCATAGCATGCAGTGTGAGCTAAGAGAACACTGGATGGTAGTTATCAGACCACTTGCATTTCAATCCCAGCTCAGCCATTAATTAGTGGTGTGACCTCAAGAAAATCATTTATCTCTCTAGGGCTTTGTTTCCTCTTCCAAATAAAAAGTAGACAAAAATCACATCACACGGTCCTTCCAGTTAGAGTCCACAGATACTTTCTGAATGCTGATAGTTTTCACAGAGGAAATTTACAAGCCTCAGAGACTTTTTCAGAACTTAACCTGGTTCACTGAGACGACAAAAGGCTGGACCCACGCCTATGGCCTTCTGCAATGACAGGCATGGGACAGTGAATGGAAGATCTTGCTACATCAAAAAAATACATTCTGGGGAAACTAAGCAAATGTGCCTTAGTTTGCTAAGGTGCTAGAACGCAGGTTCACACAGTGGCCAATTTTTTAGCTACCTGCTTTATTTTCCCTGAGCGTTGACTAGTTTAGTTCTGAAGCAGTTGCCAAGATAATTAACTTACAGACCAGGGATATCTGGAAAGGAGATGCTTTCTACCTCCTTATCACTTTCGTATTCCAAACGGGAAAAACACATAAACCAAAAATAAAAGGAAAAATTAAAACCACAAGTAAGCATGTACAAATCACAATGTCTTTCTATGATATTGACTTACAGAAATCTCTAGTCCGGTTATACCATTTTTTTTTCCTTTGGAGATAGGGTCTTGCTCTGTCGTCCAGGCTGGAGTGCAGTGGTGCCATCATGGCTCACTGCAGCCTGCAGCGATCCTGGGCTCAAGCAACCCTCCCACTCAGCCTCCTGAGTAGCTGGAACTACAGGCACAAAGCACTACATCTAGCTAATTTAAAAGAAGTTTTTTTTTTGTGAGACGGAGTCTAACTCTTGTCACCCAAGCTGGAGTGCAGTAGCATGATCTTGGCGCACTGCAACCTCTGCCTTCTGGGTTCAAGCAATTCTCCTGCCTCAGCCTCCCGAGTAGCTGGGATTACAGGCACCCACTATCACTCCCAGCTAATTTTTGTATTTTTTTGGTAGAGACAGGTTCACCATGTTGGCCAGGCTGGTCTCAGACTCCTGACCTCAAGATCCGCCCACCTTGGCCTCCCAAAGTGCTGGGATTACTGGCATGAGCCACCGTGCCAGGTCCTAATTGTTTTTTTTTTGACACGGAGTCTCGCTCTGTCGCCCAGGCTGGAGTGCAGTGGCATGATCTCGGCTCACTGCAAGCTCCGCCTCCCAGGTTTACGCCATTCTCCTGCCTCAGCCTCCCGAGTAGCTGGGACTACAGGCGCCCGCCACCATGCCTGGCTATTTTTTTTTTTTATTTTTTAGTAGAGACGGGGTTTCACCGTGTTAGCCAGGATGGTCTCGATCTCCTGACCTCGTGATCCACCCATCTTGGCCTCCCAAAGTGCTGGGATTACAGGCTTGAGCCACTGCGCCTGGCCACCAGGCCCTAATTGTAAAATTTTTTGTAGAAATAGGGTCTCCCGGCTGGGTGCGGTGGCTCACACCTGTAATCTTTGGGAGGCAGAGGCAGGCGGATCACGAGGTCAGGAGATAGAGACCATCCTGGCTAACACGGTGAAACTCCATCTCTACTAAACATACAAAAAGAAATTAGCCGAGCGTGGTGGCAGGCGCCTGTAGTCCCAGCTACTCGGGAGGCTGAGGCAGGAGAATGGCGTGAACCTGGGAGGTAGAGCTTGCAGTGAGCCGAGATCGCGCCACTGCACTCCAGCCTGGGTGACAGAGCGAGACTCCCCCTCAAAAAAAAAAAGAAAAGAAATAGGGTCTCGCTATGTTGTCCAGCCTGGTCTCAAACTCCTGGGCTCAAGCAGTCCTTCCACCCCGGCCTTCCAAACTGCTGGTTACAGGTGTGAGCCACCATGCCAGGCCCAGCTGCATCAATTCTTAGGACTGTTATCAGGTGTGTGTGTAACAATAACTCATTATGGGACCTTGGTCTGAAAAGCAGTATTTAGCCAGATCTACCACAGTTATTTGTTACCCAGCTAAAAATAAAGGGTTAGGAGAAATCCAATCACAAGGACTCAACATCTACACCCTCAGTAATTAAGTTCTAGATAAATTTCATTCTTTGGGATGGTATTATCTTCAACTGAAATGTGTCTTAAACTGTCCCCCATCAGAGGGCCAACAGGGGGCCAAGCACAGTGGCTCATGCCTGTAATCCCAGTACTTCGGGAGGCTGAGGCAGGCAGATCACCTGAGGTCAGGAGTTCAAGACCAGCCTGGCCAACACAATGAAACCCTGTCTCTACTAAAAATACAAAAGTTGGCTGGGCATGGTGGCTCACGCCTGTAATCCCAGCACTTTGCGAGGCCGAGGCAGACAGATCACGAGGTCAAGAGATTGAGACCATCCTGGCCAACATGGTGAAATCCTGTCTCTACTAAAAATATAAAAATTAGCTGGGTGTGGTGGTGCACGCCTGTAGTCCCAGCTACTCAGGAGGCTGAGGCAGGAGAATCGCTTGAACCCAGGAGGCAGAGGTTGCAGCGAGCCGAGATCACACCACTGCACTCCAGCCTGGCAATAGAGCAAGACTCCGTCTCAAAAAAAAAAAAAAAACTACAACAATTAGCCGGGCATGGTGGTGCGCACCTGTAATCCCAGCTACGTGGGAGGCTGAGGCAGGAGAATCACTTGAACCCGGGAGGTGGAGGTTGCAGTGAGCCAAGATTGCGCCACTGCACTCCAGCCTGGGCGACGGAATGAGACTCCATCTCAAAAAAAAAAAGGGGGGCAGCCAAAAAGAGATGATACTTTCTCTTTCAGGTAACTATGGTTTTAAGCTCTGCTAGGCCATGTCTGATCCTGAATTATAAAGCTCTGAATACTATTTTGATTTTTCAAAATTGGAGTAAAGGTACTAAGAATAAGTGTTTGCAGATAGAATCTATAGGCCCGCATCATTCTCTGCTAACTTTTTGAGACAGGGTCTTGCTCTGTCATCCAGGCTGGAGTGCAGTGGCACATTCATAGCTTATTGCAACCTATGCCTCCCAGGCTCAAGTGATCCTCCTCCCATCTCAGCCTCCTGAGTACCTGGGACTACAGGCCGATGCTACCACGCCCAGCTAATTTTTGTATTTTTTTGTAGAGATGGGGTTTAGTCATGTTGCCCAGGCTGGTCTCAAATTCCTGGGAGGCAGTCTGTCTGCCTGCCTCAACCTCCCAAAGTGCTGGGGATTACAGATGTGAGCCACAGCACCCAACCCTGCTTCCTTTTATCTCAAAGAATCAGTATTTAGGAAACCGTTACTAAATATTAAATGTACTAACTCCTCTTAATCCCTTTGCTAACAGCTGCTTCTTGTCACCTCTGAGAAATGAAACAAAAAAAGATGAGATACCTCCACAGCCTAAGAATCCTGTCATGCTTGTTTTCTTATAAAGAAAAAAAAAAATTTTTTTTTTTTTTTAAGAGACGGACTCACTCCGTAACCCAGGATGGAGTGCACTGGTGTGAACTCAGCTCACTGCAGCCTCAACCTCCTCGACTCCTCCTCAAGATCGTCCTACCTCAGCCTCCCAAGTAGCTAGGATTAGAGGTGTGAGCCACCGTGCCTGGCCGTGTGCTCTTTGCTTACTCTGTTGATGGAGGAGGGTTGTGGAATTGGAGAGTGTTCACAGCCGTAGGGAAAGCACCCCTGAATGGGCCTCCCATGTTCAGTGGCACCCACACCTCACCACGCTGACCCTGGTGTAGATATACTATCTCAGGCCAACTTGGACGGACCTGGCATTTAATCCCAGCCTGGCTGCAGGCACACGCTTCTGGGTCACAATACAGTCGGCAGTCACAACCACATTCTTCCCGTGACAGGCGGATGGCTCGAAGTTCTTGCTTCTCTTCAGCATCAATGCGGTGGACCCCAGAAGCCCTCAGCAGGGCCCGTCGCCGTTTGGTGGGCAGAGGCTGCAGGAAGAAGTAATCATCCACCTCCACATTTTCCACATCAATATCTTCATCTGACACATCATCCAGCGTCAGGCCATCGGCCTCCACCGACTCCACTGTCCCATTCTTGGTCAGCTGCCAAGAGACAGGAAAGGTTAGCCTCATAGACATGAGTGGCAGGCGCCTCCGCAGTGAGCGTCCCAGAGCAGCGCTGTGCCCTGAACTTTCTGCAGTCATGGGAGTATCTGTGCTGTCCAAAATGATGGCAGCTGCTAGCACATGTGGCTACGGAGCACTAGAAATGCGGCAACTGGAAAACTGTCATTTTATTTATTTATGTATTTGAGACAAGAGTCTTATTCTGTCGTCCAGGCGGGAGTGCAGTGGTGTGATCTTGGCTTACTACAACCTCCACCTCCTGGGTTCAAGTGATTCTCCTGCCTCCCAAACAGTTGGGATTACAGGTGTGAGCTACCACGCCTGGCTAATTGTTTCTAATTTTAGTAGAGACGGTTTCACTGTGTTGGCCAGGCTAGTCTTGAACTCCTGGCCTCAAGTGACCCACACACCTCGGTCTCCCAAAGTGCTGGGGTCCACTGTGCCAGCCCAATTTACATAATTTTAATGAATAGCCGTATGTGACTACTGGCTGCTATATTTACTAGCACTGGTCGAAAGAATAAATCCAGAGTAGGAAGACGGGAAATCTTGTGCACCATGACCTTTCTGGGTCCAACCTTCTCAAAAACCCGTCTCATCTTCCCTCCTACACGAAAATCTATTTCCACAAACATACCCTCCATTTCCAGACACGTGTCCCCTAATTTACGCTCACTTGCCTTCTAACAGAGAGAAAAAGGTACATGACTGGATGATGCTTGGATATATAGAAAAATGTGAAACACCCTTCAACTTTCACCCACTGCATGCAAAACTACAATCTTGAAAAAAAGGGCACATTGAAGTGTAGTAAAAGGCGACCAGGTCTTCATCAATGAACCCAAATCCGCACAGTGTGAACAATTATCTGTGCATGCACTTAAAGAGCTCCATTTTACTGTCAGGAGAAAAAGCAAACATATTAACAGGTATTAAAGAAAGCCCTTAGCTGAGAAAAAATGTATTCCTTCTCCTTTCTAACTTTTTTTTTTTTTTGAGACAGGGTCTCACTGTCGCTCAGGCTGGAGTGCAGTACATGATCTCGGCTCACTGCAATCTCTGCCTCCTGGGTTCAAGTGATTCTCCTGCCTCAGTCTCCCAAGTAGCTGGGAATAACAGGTGCCCGCCACCATGCCCAGCTAATTTTTATATTTTTAGTAGAGGCGGGGTTTCACAATATTGGCCAGGCTGGTCTTGAACTCCCGACCTCAACTGATCCACCCGCCTCCGCCTCCCAAAGTGCTACAAATACAGGTGTGAGCTACTGCACCGGGCCTAATCCTTTTTTATTTGACTTCAAAGAAAAGCTGTATGTGAGGAAAGGTGGTATCAATAACACTGAGTGTACTAGGTACAGGCAGAAATCTGGGTTTTCTGGGCTGGGATGGATAGAGAGCCAAGAAAGGGAGTCTCGGTGGCAGGACAGATTGAAGACAAGCCGTGGCTGAAAGAGTTCTGAAACTCACTAGAGAATTCAAGTAAAGAAAATGAGGCCTCATAATCCCTGGGGCTCTGGAAGCTGCTAGCAGGATGAAAGCCACGTGACTGGAGACTTTGGTTGATTTTATCAGACAACCACAGAGTAGAGCTGGTAAAGGGACAACTCCTGGGAGAGACGTGATGCAACAGACTTGGGTAATCAGCTACACACCTGGTTTTCTTGTTTGTTTGTGGGGGAGGCGGTAGAGAAATGAAAAGTAACATGGGGCCTCTGGAGGTTCCCTAGTCAGTGGTTTCAGTACTAGGCAGGCCAACTACAAGGACCTTTCTGTGGATCTCAGGATTGCTCCCGTCTACATCTCCAGGGCTGACCTCCCCCTAAGCATCCCCTTTCCTACTGTCCTCTCGTAGGCAAGGGATTAGAGATGTAACACAAGGACACTCATGTAGATGTGAGAATTTAAATATCAAGATAGAAGTGGCATTTCAAATCAGTGAGAAAAGAGTCTTCTAGTTATTAAATGGTATTGGAACAACTGGATATTTTCTGGGGGAAAAAAGATTCCCAATTTATACTGTTCATGATAATGAGTTCCATATGGATAACAGGCCAAAATACAAAAAATGAAATAAAAATATTAGGAAAATGATGGTTAAAGTTGCAGAACACCAAGCAGCTGCTGGAAAAACCCCAAAGGAGACAAACATTAGAGGGTACATGAGAGATGCAGAAAGTACATTTTTTGAAACCAACTGCCTCTCTTACAGAGGGCTAAAAACAGGCCTGGGGCAGTGGTGCATTACTGTTATCCCAGCACCTCTGAGAGACTAAGGGGGAAGAATCGCTTAAGGCCAGGAGTTTGAGACCAGCTTGGGCAACAGAACAAGACCCTGTCTCTACAAAAATTGGCCGGACACGGTGGCTCACTCCTGTAATCCCAGCACTTTGGGAGGCCGAGGCAGGTGGATCAATTGAGGCCAGGACTTCAAGACTAGCCTGGCCAAAGTGGCAAAACTTCGTCTCTACTAAAAATAAAAAAATTAGCCCAGCATGGTGGTACATGCCTATAATCTCAGTTGAGGGGGGCTGAGGCACAAGAATTGCTTGAATCTGGGAGACGGAGGTTGCAATTAACCAAGATTGTGCCACTGCACTCTAGCCTGGGCAACAGAGAGAGACCCTGTCTCAAAAGAAAAAAAAAAAAAAAAAACTTACAAAAATTAACCAGGTGTGGTGGTGATGCAGCTGTAGTCCCAGCTATTTGGGAGGCTAAGGCAGGAGGACTGCTTGAGGCCAGAAGTTTGAGGTTACACTAAGCTATGATCAGGCCTCTGCACTCCAGCCTGGGTGACACAGTGAGATGCTGTTTCAAGAGAGGAAAAAAAAAAAAATCTAAGCAAAGAATAAATGAGCTAAGGTAAAACAAGGGCTTCCTCTTGACATATAAAGACAAACCTGGTGCAGTGGCCCACACCTGTAGTCCCAACTACTTGGGAGGCTGAGGTGGAAGCATCACTTGAGCCCAGGAGTTTGAGACTAGCCTGGGCAACAAAATGAGACCCCATCTTTAAAAAAACAAAGTGCTGTATTAGATGTCATCACTGCTGGTGCTCACTAAACATCCTGCTAACAAGTAGAGCCTCTGTATCTGTCTTGGGTTTGCCTGGCTTTGTCCCTAGAATTCCTGTAAGTGGAGAACACAGAACAGGATGGTATACTGTTTTGACAGATCATTCCTCTGCCAGATTTAGGAGAGAGGCGTTTTCTTCTAGGGAAAGGAAGGAATGCCTTCAGTGCAACTGATGAGAACAGTGTTTAACTGCCCAGCTGTTGCTACAGCAGCTGGAAGGTGATAGGGTCAGTGACGGAATTCCTAAGACAGAGGAAAGGGAAGCCTGAATGTCATTCTAGAGTGAGAAAAACAGGTGTAGAGCTTTAGGAATAGTCTGAGGGGAGTAGACATAGAGCTCTCAGAGAAAGAAAGGAATGAGATGCTCTGGTTAGCCTACATCCTCTACCACCAGTTCTCCAACTACACCACATTCTAATGTGTCTCTCTCATGACTCTGGAAATAATGGAGCTACCTGTTTTAATATGGGTCAGCATGCTTTGGGCTCCAAAGAAACCTGGCCATGCTTAAACTGGTGTTCTTCAAATTTGGAATCAGGATCTCTGGGGGAAATTGTTGAGAATTAGTAAAAACTATAGCTATGGGAATACCAAACAGTGCCAAAATAAAAAATGGGTGGCTATGGGCCGAGCGCGGTGGCTTACGCCTGTAATCCCAGCACTTTGGGAGGCCGAGGCAGGCGGATCACGAGGTCAGGAGATCGAGACCATCCTGGCTAACATGGTGAAACCCCATCTCTATTAAAAATACAAAAAAAGGCCGGGCGTGGTGGCTCAAGCCTGTAATCCCAGCACTTTGGGAGGCCGAGACGGGCGGATCATGAGGTCAGGAGATCGAGACCATCCTGGCTAACACGGTGAAACCCCGTCTCTACTAAAAAATACAAAAAAAAAAAAAAACTAGCCGGGCGAGGTAGCAGGTGCCTGTAGTCCCAGCTACTCGGGAGGCTGAGGCAGGAGAATGGCCTAAACCTGGGAGGCGGAGCTTGCAGTGAGCTGAGATCCGGCCACTGCACTCCAGCCTGGGCGACAGAGCGAGACTCCGTCTCAAAAAAAAAAAAAAATTAGCCAGGCGTGGTATTGGGCACCTTTAGTCCCAGCTACTCAGGAGGCTGAGGCAGCAAAATGGTGTGAACCCAAGAGATGGAGCTTGTAGTGAGCCGAGATGGCACCACTGCACTCCAGCCTAGGCAACAGAGCGAGACTCCATCTCAAAAAAAAAAAAAAATGGGTGGCCATGAAGAGCCATCTAAGGTGGGTCTTTTCCCAGCCTCTCTCTCTCTCAAAGAGCTGGTGCTGTATCAGGTGGCAGGCATAGTATTATACAAGTCTAAATAACTATTTGATAATGCTGTTTGTATCTACAAGATTATCACGTAAGGGTGATGGGGGTTATAGAAACAGCAGGATCCTTTCAGAGAATGTGAAATATCCAAAACCTGTTCTGTGCATCCAGCCAGGGGACAATCATTTGACCAGAAATTGAAAATTGTGCTTCCTTGGGTTCCAGGGTGACAGACCTGAATGCCTGGACGTATTCACATTTTAAACCTAAAAAAAGAAAAAAATTGGGGGAGGTTGGGCATGGTGGCTTATGCCTGTAATCCCAGCACTTTGGGAGGTCGAGAGGGGAGGACCACTTGAGCCCAGGAATTGAGATCCCATTACTATTAAAAAAAATACTAGCCAGGCATGGTGACATGAGCCTGTGGTTCCCAGCTACTTGGGAGGCTGAGATGGGCAGATGGCTTCAGGCCAGGAGTTTAAGGCTGCAATGAGCTGTGATTGAGTCACTGCACTCCAGCCTGGGTGACAGAGAGAAACCCTGTCTCAAAATAAAACATACACACACACATACATACATACATACACACACACATACATACATACACACACACATACATACATACATACACACATACATACATACATACACACACACATACATACATACATACATAAAACTGAGGGAGGCAGTGGGGGTTTGGGAGGAGGAAATTTTAGGGAAGCCATTTTACTATATCTGGTAGACTCCCCTGCCAGATAAAAAGAAGGGAGTCTTGGACTGAGATTTGATCCCGTATCTGAGACTTTTCATTAGAAAGAGTTGAAATCTCTATACCCCAAGGACAACAGTCAAATTAAAAGAAAAAAAAAATCGGTTGGGTGCAGTGGCTCACACCTGTAGTCTCAGCACTTTGGGAGACCAAGGCAGGTAGATCACTTGAGACCAGGAGTTCGAGACTAGGCTGGGCAATATGGCAAAACCCTGTCTCTACTAAAAATACAAAAACTAACGGACGCACACCTGTAATCCCAGCTACCCGTGAGGCTGAGGCACAAGAAATCGCTTGAACCCGGGGAGGCTGAGGTTGCAGTGAGCTGAGATCATGCCAGTGCACTCCAGCCCACTGGGCGACAGAGCAAGATTCTGTCCCGGGAAAAAAAAGAAAAAAAAAATCAACCAACCAACCAACCAACCAATGAACCTAAATGGTTTCCTACATGGACAGCAGCAGACCCCAGACCCCTTAGGCACCTTCATTTTTTTGGCATGGAGTTTCTCTTCTTTCAGGTGCTCACGCAGAATCTCTCGATGGTTCACCTCCTGTTCTTGGGCAAACTCACAGAGTGTGTAGCTCCGTACAGAGTTATGGCGCTGGGCCATGCCCAGTGAGCTACCACCCTGGCTGGGCACACTGGTAAAACCCTGGCGCCGGGCAAAGTAGTATACAGTCACCTGGTCAAAGCGTACATTCTTCCTCCGCAGCTGCTTCTGCCGCTTCAGGATGGATGTGGCTGAGAAGGGAGCACAGAGAGATGTTTTATTTATTTTTCTATTTACTTATTTATTTACTTACTTACTTATTTATTTTTCTATTTATTTATTTATTTATTGGAGAGATGTTTTATTTATTTTTCTATTTACTTATTTATTTACTTACTTACTTATTTATTTTTCTATTTATTTATTTATTTATTTATTTATTTATTTATTTATTTATTGCATCTCACTCTGTCACCCATGCTGGAGTGCAGTGGCGCGAACTCGGCTCACTGCAAGCTCCACCTCTCGGGTTCACACCATTCACCTGCCTCAGCCTCCCGAGTAGCTGGGACTACAGGCGCCCACCACCACGCCCGGCTAATTTTTTGTATTTTTAATAGAGATGGAGTTTCACCGTGTTAGCCAGGATGGTCTTGATCTCCTGACTTCGTGATCTGCCCGCCTCGGCCTCCCACAGTGCTGGGATTATAGGCGTGAGCCACCGCGCCTGGCCAGATTTGTCTATTTATTTATTTAGAGACGGAGTATCGCTCTGTTGCCCAGGCTGGAGTGCTATGGCGCTGTCTTGGCTCACTGCAGCCTCCACCCCCGGGGTTCAAGCAATACTCCAGCCTCAGCCTCCTGAGAATCTGGGATTATAGGCGTGTGCCACCACACCCAGCTAATTTTTATATTTTAGTAGAGATGAGGTTTCACCATGTTGACCAGGCTGGTCTTGAACTCCGCGACCTCAGGTGATCTGCCTGCCTCGGCCTCCCAAAGTACTGGGATTACAGGCGTGAGCCGCCGCGCCCAGCCAAGAGATGCTTTATTAACTCAGGGATGACCTGTTTGGGGAGCTTGCTCTTTCTCATCCATCTAGGCTCTCAACTCTTCTTCTCTAAACGTGCTCTCTATACCTAGAGAACTGTCTAATATCTGCAAATCCTAAATGCTCTGTCAGAAGGGACCTTGAACCTCAGCTGGTTCATACCACTGCTTCCAGACTGACTATACCTAAACAGATGACCACAAAATCCATTTTTAGACATCAGCTGGGAAGAGGATCTCTAGGTAATCTTTTCTGGATATAACAATCTATAGCTTTACTGTCCAATACAGCAGCTACTAGCCACATGTGGCAATTTCAGCTAATTAAAATTAAATAAAATTTAAAATTCAGCTCAGGCCGGACATGGTGGCTCACGCCTATAATCCCAGCACTTTGGGAGGCTGAGGCGGGCAGATCACGAGGTCAAGAGATCAAGACCATCCTGGCCAACATGATGAAACCCCGTCTCTATTAAAAATACAAAAATTAGCTGGGTGTGGTGTGGCGTCCCTGTAGTCCTAGCTCCTCGGGAGGCTGAGGCAGGAGAATCACTTGAACCTGGGAGAAGGAGGTTGCAGTGAGCCGAGATTGTGCCACTGCACTCCAGCCTGGGTGACAGGGCAAGACTCCATCGCAAAAAAAAAAAAA
The DNA here is from genome assembly GCF_002776525.5 of Piliocolobus tephrosceles. NCBI lineage: Eukaryota > Metazoa > Chordata > Mammalia > Primates > Cercopithecidae > Piliocolobus > Piliocolobus tephrosceles. Next base: position 48,272,926 of record NC_045443.1, read on the forward strand.
AAAAAAAAAAAAATTCAGCTCAATTATACTAACTATATTTCTTTATTTTCTTTTTCCCTTTGAGACAGGGTCTTGCTGTGTCACCCAGGCTAGAGTACAGTGGCACAATCACTGCTCACTGCAGCCTCAACCTCCCAGGCCCAAGTAATCCTCCTACCTTAGCCACCAGAGTAGCTGGGACTGGAGGTGCACGCCACCACACCCAGCTAATTTTTGTATTTTTTGTAGAGACGGGGTTTCGCCATGTTGCCCAAACTGGTCTCAAACCCCTGAGTTCAAGCGATCCACCCACCTCAGCTTCCCAAAGTGCTGAGATTACAGGCGTGAGCCACTGCACCCGGCCACTAACCACATTTCAAGTGCTCAATAGTCACATATGGCAACTGGCTACTGTTGGACGATGCAGATACAGAACATTTCTATCATAACAGAAAATTCCATTCGATAGCACTGATCTGTAGCAGGGGACAGCAAACTGTCAAGGGCCAGACAGTAACTATTCTAGGCTCTACAGGCCATGAGGTCTCTGTTGCAATAATTCAACTCTGCCACTGTAGCGTGAAAGCAATCATAGACAATGGGTATGACTGTGTTCCAACAAAATTTTATTTTCAAAACAGGCATTGGGCCAGATTTGGCCCATGGGCAACCCCTCATATATAGTATCAGAAGTTCTTTCCCAGAACTAATAGACCCGTAAGAATTAAGAAATCTCGGCCAGCCATGGTGACTTACGCCTGTAATCCCTGCACTTCGGGAGGCTGAGGCGGGTGGATCACCTGAGCCTAGGAGTTCGAGACCAACCTGGCCAATAATGATGAAACCTTGTCTCTATTAAAAACACAAAAAATTATCCGGGCGTGGTGGTGGGCGCCTGTAATCCCAGCTACTCGGGAGGCCTGAAGCAGGAGAATCACTTGAACCCAGGAAGCAGAGGTTGCAGTGAGCTGAGACGGCGCCACTGCACTCCAGCCTGGGCAACAAGAGCGGACTCCGTCTGGAGAAAAAAAAGAATTAAGAAATCTGGATTTGCCCCAGTTGTCCAAGCAGCAAGCATTTATATCCTGCTACAGCTCAATTTCCTGGAACTCTCTGGGACTCTGGTGGGGGCAGGGTAGAGTCCTGGACTCCTTCTTCAATCTAATTTAACCCATTCTGGGAACCACCAACCCACAACACAAGTAAAATCAGCTAGAATAAATCAGACTTCAGTCTACAGTATTAGAGAAATGAGGTCCTCCAAAGAGCAAGGAAAGATGATGATTAAGGGCAAATCCCCAAGCCACACAGAAGCTGCTTCAAGCTGCCATGGGTTCTACTGCTTGGGGAATGTGGGTATAGGCAGGGAGGGAGCAGCTTACTCACGTGTGAAGCTGGCAGTGGTAGGAGGATTGAGGCTGTCGCAGCTGTCAGCACTATCGCTGCTGGAGATCTCATCATCCGAGTTGGAAACTGATGAGCCCACATCCACATCATCAAACTTCCTCTTGAGACCCGAGCCCGTGAATGCATCCATTGGTTTCAAAGGGGTTTCCTTGGGGAGCCCAACAAGTTGGCCCCAAAGCCCCTGCTCACCACCAGCTAGCCAGGTACATTAGGATTCTGCCCAGGGAAAAAAAGGAATCAGAATTCCTGTCCCAAGACAGACCCCTCCCCAGTCTAGACATACAGCTCTCTAAAGAAAGCACCTCACCTAGCACTGATGTCTGCTTTCTCAATATTATGTTCTTTCTCTACTAGCTCTGGCCAACATTCTCCTACTTTTGTTTCCCAACAGCCCCTCCATTCTCAGTCACTCTTAGAATAATGAGATGGGTAGCAGCGGCACCTTTCCCAGTGGAGGGAAGGTCTTTGCTTCCAATCCAGCTGGGGTCTAGGCTTCATTAGCCCAGGAATCACAGTAGCTGCTCTTCTGATCACATAGGAAAGCTCTCCAAGGGACCAGTGAGAAGAACTTGAGATCAAAAACACAATTATCACTACTGCTTGTTTGGTTGGCAAAAAAAAAAAAAGGAAAAAAAAGCAGAATTAGGCTTTGCCTAAACCAAGACTAGACCCAACTGTTTATCTATTTTAGAGACTGTCTCACTGTGTTGCCCAGGCTGGTCTTGAATACCTAGGCTCAAGCAATCCTCCTGCCTCAGCCTCCAGAGTAGCTGGGACTACGAGGCATGTGCCACCGAACCCGGCTAGACCCACTTATTTTTCCTAGTGATAATATAGCCTGGCATTTCCCAAAGTGCCTATCTTATGGTATTAATAGCTTTTACATAGAAATAGGACTGCTGTGTCAAAAGGGTTTTAAAAATTGCCTATAGTGGAACCTCTTAGAGGCTTTTAATATACTAATAAGGATGGTGACGGCTGAGAGAACACAGAATGCAGTGTTTCTACAAACCTGATTATGGAACCTACTGTTTCCAAGGTATTTTGGAGTGCAAATAATGCTTGGATACACTTTGGGCAATACTGCTCCAGGCACTCAATTCTGAAGGACATTAGCAGTCAGGAAAGCCCTTTACCCAGATCTTCACAAGCGTCAAGTGTCTCACCAGGCTTCTATAAAGGCCAAATTTGGTAACTTTACCAAATGGTAAGGTACACAAGATTAGAATCTGCATGGCTTCAAAACCCAGAATCTTTCCCAATCTCATACTGCTCCATAAAATAGGGCTCATCTGGTCTGTCACCATCCTCTGTGCAAGGACATCGTAGCTTTACAATCTTTGCCCTCTATAAAGAAATCAGCAAGGGGAAAACAAATTGCAAGAGAAGTAACAATTTATTCTGGTTATATCAATATGGCAAGCAGTGTTGTTTTCAACACGCTTTAATACAACCAAGGAGTCTGAGACAGTCCATTTCCTAGGTACAAATCTTTTTCCTCCATCTTTGGATTTAAGTTCCAGAAGGACACGAATCTGCTCAGCAGAAATGCTATCAGAGCGGGAGCCATGTGTGATGAGACACGAACCCTCCCTTGCCTCAGTAACGCCAGAATCTCCCCAGACTATGATCTCACTAGTTGCTAATTATGCAGCAGGAATAACAACACTGCCCAGAACAACAGGGCTGCATTACTGCAGAGCAGCTACCCAGAATATACTGTGGTGTTAAGAGATGCCTGCTACAGAGCTGTTTTTCTGGACTGTGTCTGCTGGAAGCAATTTGCCTGCTCTTGGATCAGCTCTACAAAGTCAACCAGACCTAATAAGTACCTTAGAGAAGGTATTTCCTAATCTATCCAGATTGCATCCAATTCTGCATTCAAGTCACGAGATGTACCTAAGAAACCTCAGCCATCAGAAGTCTCAGACAAGCACATTCCTGAAATAAATTTGGCCAGGGAGGAAAAAAAAGAATCAAATATTTGATAAAAATTGTAATTAAATTAAAAAACACGCCCAAAGTATCGGTTCAGTTCTTCAGGTTACTGATCTTACCATCAGAGGTCACATTCTTAGGGCATGGTAAGAAAGGAGCAAGCCAAGGGCTTTTTATGGGTTAAGATTTTAGCTGGGTTTAAAGATACCCATCAACAAGAAGACATTTATGCAGCCCACAGACACATGAAAAAATGCTCGTCATCACTGGCCATCAGAGAAATGCAAATCAAAACCACAGTGAGATACCATCTCACACCAGTTACAATGGCAATCATTAGAAAGTCAGGAAACAACAGGTGCTGGAGAGGATGTGGCGAAATAGGAACACTTTTACACTGTTGGTGGGACTGTAAACTAGTTCAACCATTGTGGAAGACAGTGTGGCGATTCCTCAAGGATCTAGAACTAGAAATACCATTTGACCCAGCCATCCCATGACTGGGTATACACCCAAAGGATTATAAATCATGCTGCTATAAAGACACATGCACACGTATGTTTATTGCGGCACTATTCCCAATAACAAAGACTCGGAACCAACTCAAATGTCCATCAATGATAGACTGGATTAAGAACATGTGGCACATATACAACCATGGAATACTATGCAGCCATAAAAAAGGATGAGTTCTTGTCCTTTATAGGGACATGGATGAAGCTGGAAACCATCATTCTCAGCAAACTATCACAAGGACAGAAAACCAAACACCACATGTTCTCACTCATAGGTGGGAACTGAACAATGAAAACACCTGGACACAGAGTGGGGACCATCACATACCGGGGCCTGTTGTAGGGTGGGGAAGTGGGGAGGGATAGCATTAGGAGATATACCTGATGTAAATGACGAGTTGATGGGTGCAGCACACCAACATGGAACGTGTATACATATGTAACAAACCTGCACGTTGTGCACATGTACCCTAGAACATCAAGTATAAAAAAAAAAGATACCTATCAACAAACTTCTCATTCCATTCTATTGTAGCAGGGCGGGAGAACCACTTGTGACTGAATACTTATGTTGGTGGGATTTTTTAGAGATAGAATTTACGGTGGCTCACATCTGTAATCCCAGCACTTTGGGAGGCCAAGGCGGGCGGATCACCTGAGGTTGGGAGTTCAAGACCAGCCTGAACAACATAGAGAAACCCTATCTCCACTAAAAAAAAAAAAAAAAAAGCCAGGCGTGGTGGCGCATGCCTGTAATCCCAGCTACTTGGGAGGCTGAGGCAAGAGAATCGCTTGAACCTGGGAGGCAGAGGTTGTGGTGAGCCAAGATCACCCCATTGCACTCCAGCCTGTGCAACAGGAGTGAAACTGTCTCAAAAAAAAAAAAAAAAGATACATAATAATGTTGCCCACTGAATTTAATTTCGCCTCCCCACTTATCAGCCATATGATAAATCTGAGCTAAAAATCTGCTTTCTCAGAAAGGGTTTTAGGCCCACCTGACTTGTAACTGAGCTCCAGTTAGTGCTGCTACTAGAAAAGTGGCTTTTGGCCAGGCACAGTGGCTCACGCCTGTAATCCCAGCACTTTGAGAGGCTGAGGGAGGCAGATCACTTGAGTCCAGGAGCTCGAGACCAGCCTGGGCAACATGGCAAAACCCCGTCTCTACAAAAAATACAAAAATCAGCTGCGTATGGTGGTGTGCGCCTTTAGTCCCTGCTACTTGGGAGGCTGTGAGGGGATCACTTGAGCCCAAGAGGTCCAGGCTTGCAGTGAGCTGTGATTGCACCACTGCACTCCAGCCTGGGCAACACGTCAAGCAAGACCTTGTCAAAAAAAAAAAAAAAAAAGGAGGGAGGGAGGGAAGAGACGAAAGAAGGCAGGCAGGCAGGCAGGCTTTTTCCTTAGCCTGGAAACACTCAAGGATTTATGACTGGAAGTAAATGTCCACTCCTGTTCTTTCCTCAGGTGTCCCCAGGCTTCTGGTAGTATCTCCTTTGAATATTTCTCTCTAAGCCCCATATGAACCTGGGTCTGCTCCAAAATCATCTTTATTACTAGAATTCTCCACGGTCTTAACCCGGTTGCCCTCAGGAGTATCAGTTCTCTCTAGGTTACTTTTTGTGAGCTTGGATGCAGCAAGGATTGCTGGCTGCTTGTTCTATTCTCCTCCTCCTACTTCTGGAATAGTGGTTTCTGGGCAATGATAGGAGATAGGTAAGAAAGAAGAAAAAAGATGTGACACCTAGGAGAAAAGTATTTTCCTTAAGCTGTCTGAGAATAAGTAGAACCTATGGCTATGTGTGTAAATAACATGTATACTGACTTATGGTCAAACTCTTCCATTCACGTGGATGGCACTCAGGGAAATCCTCAAGGAGGCTCCATTGTGCTCTTCACCCTACCCAGGCTGTTAGCAGCATTTTCTCTGACATTAGCTCCATTATTTTTTTAAAAAGAAAAAAGATCTATTATGTCCCAACAACCAATATAAGATTAAATTTCAACCCAGCTCCCCTTGTCCAACTCTCTGATATGAAGTTGACTTTTAGATAAAGATGTTCACTGGGCACCAAGAACAAACCCCCTGTTCACTTCCATAGTGCCCTGAAGAAATTCTTCTTTGGGAGGCTGAGGCAGGAGGATTGCTTAAGGCCAGGAGTGCAAAACCAACTTGGCCAACACAGCGAGACCCTGTCTCTGTATTTTTGAAAAATTGGCCCGGCGTGGTGGCACATGCCTGTAATCCCAGCACCTCGGGAGGCCAAGGCGGGCAGATCACTTGAAGCCAGGAGTTCAAGACCAGCCTGGCCAACATGGCAAAACCCCGCCTCTATTAAAAATACAAAAACTAGTTGGGCATGGTGGTATGTGCCTGTCGTCCCAGCTACTTGGGCGGCTAAGGCGGGAGGATTGCTTGAACCCAGGAGGCAGAGGTTGCAGTGAGCTGAGATTGTGCCACTGCACCCCAGCCTGGGTGACAGAGCCAGACCCTGTCTCAAAAAAAATAAATAAATAAAATAAAAAATTTTTTTTTGAAAAAAGAAATCTTTCTTTGCAATAGTAACAGAATAGTTTCCGTACTTTCCAATTCATCAAATTAATCTTTCAAGCTACAACTAGAAAAATCAGTCATTCCTACCTCTCTCAATTATTCATTGGTAGAGGATCAATGCTCGTGTTCAAGAGATACATTTGTTAAGTTTTAGCACTTGGGAATGCAGGTAAAAACTGACAGTTAACTGTCAAAATGACCAACTCAACAAATGCTTTTGGAGAAAATAACGCAACCCTCTTTAAAGCTTTTAAATGCCAGTGAAATGAAAGGTCAGTTGACACTTTCTGGCTACATGTCTAATGGTCTTTTCTCAAGGGTTTCTAGCTGAAGATTTCCCAATGGTATACGAAATAGTTAAGATCCAGAGCATAGAAGACATCAGGCTAGCACCTAATAAAGAGGTCTACCAGCATATGTGTATTTTAGTACTAGATCTAAGTTTTTTTCAGGACTATAAGGATTCCTATAACCACCAAAACAAATAAAATTTAAAAAACAAAAACAAAAACAGCATATGTGACACCAGCAAGAGGGACTGTGCAGGCAAAATTTTCTGGAAGAATCTATTTGCAAAGTTTAGGTAATATGTCCCTTCTTAAATGAGTCCAAAGTAATAAGCTGCATCTCACAGGAGAAAGTGTCTTCACTTGACTGGAACCCAACCTTCTGCGAAAGGTCAAGGAATCAAAATCTCCAGTAAGATGGTCAGGGCTACCATCTGTAGCTGGGTTGGAAGAAGGAAGGCTTGCTGCTGTGTTATGATAAATCTGAATAAAATGACCTGCCCTGTTTCTCCTTTTACAAGATACTGTAGTTTCTCAAATACTATGAATTTCATGGATCCATGTGTCTTTGTGATCACCAGGATCATGAACTTATAAAGCGCTCAAATGAAAACCCCCCGCTTAAGCCAGGTGTTTAAAGAAAGCTGTGCACTCACCACCCCCACTCCCCGATTTTTACCCATTCACTAACACAAGGTTAGAATTTTCCATGCCTAAACTACCATCGTGTGGAAGACAGATCTTTGTGGGAATTGGAACATGATGCTGCATTAACTCTCAAGGATATCCAGTCATTTATAACACCGGCACAACCAACATCCTGGCTTTGCAGATTTGCAAGACAGAAAGCCAGTGAAGAAAAAATCTGAACTAAGGATTTACCTTGAACTGAAAATTGCAGGACAAGGGGACAGTGTTGTCTTGTGGGGATAACTTCTAGCATTTCATTTTGAAGAACAGTTTGTGTGTCACACTGCCACTCTCAACCCCTTTAAGAGGATGAATCAAGACCACAGCACTAAAAGGGAAGGGTGGCAGTTGGCTGCGTGTTTGGGCCTATGAAAAAAGATCAAGCTAGCAACCAGGGCAACTGATGCTTTCTTTTTCCCACACGACGCCAAAAACATGGGAGACATCAGGAACAGGAGCGAAGGGACATGTCAAGTCACCAGTTCCCTTTAATGAACACTCCTTCCGAACCCTTCAGCCCTCGGTCGACTTCCCTCTGATTCCTGCTAACCTTCCCGCTCATTCCAATCCTCTGCAGCCCCTACCCAGCCTTCCTCATCCCTTCCTGCCTGCTACTCACAAATTCCCAACCACTCCTCCCACATTTTCCTCTGTTCCCCCTCCCCTTCCTTCACTTTCCTCCATCCTACATCATTCCCCACTCCATTCCGAACTCCTCATCCGCAATCCTGCAGGCTTCCAAGCCGCCCATCGGTCTCCCGCGAGCTGCCCCCGCAGTCCGGGCCCGCGTCCTCCATGCCCCTCGCTCCCACGCCTCTTCCCGACTCGGTTCCTTCCCAACGGCACCCGACCTCCCCGCCCCCCGACCGCTCCCGTCCGAGCCTCTCGTTTCTGACCCCTCCATCCGCACGGCTCTGGGCTTGACCACTCCTCCACGGCCGCCCGAGGGCCGATCCCGAGAAAGGACGAGGCGGCACCCTCCGCCCCGCACCCCTAGGCCCATTACCGGCCCCGCCGCAGCTGCCTCCTCCCGTGATGGTCTCTGCCGCCCCCGCTGCCGCCGCCGCCCTAGCCCGGGTGGGAAGGAGGGAGGAGCGAGCGAGTCCCGGGCCCCGCGGCGACGGCCGGGGAGCTCCCAGGGCGGCAGGGCGGGGAGGGAGGGCGGTGGGCAGCCCAGCCGGCAGGCAGAGAGGGCCGGGCGGCTCCGGCAACTCGGGCGCCCCCGGCAGCAGACGCCCAGAACCGCCCCGACTGCGGCTAACAATAGGCTCCGGCCGCAGCGCACTGGCTCTTATAGGCGCCGGCACGTCCTGACCGAGAGCCGGGGCTGGCTGGGAAATGGAGTCTACGTGCCGGCTCCACACCCAGCAGCATGCCGGGAGTTGTAGGCGGTGACTGCTGCAAAGCCGAAGCCGGCGGGCAAACCGGCTCCGGAGGCGGCAGCTCTGCTGCAACCTTTTAATCGGGGAAGAGAGGAGACTCTCAGTTACAGATCTTAAAAAAACGAATTCTCCTCCAAAGCTCCCTTTTCCTTTCGCCAGTACCACACGCCATTAGGAACATGATCCCGCCTTCTCCTCGCTCATGGGGTGTTAGTCTTCAGCAATATGACTTATTGCAGCCTGCCCAAGTTATAAAGAATCAAGCAATATCTTGAGTTATCTACTTATATGAGGAACTGCTTTGAGTGTTTTCTTCAAAAACAAAACAAAAAAAAAAAATTGCTGCAGGGCGCGGTGGCTCACGCCTGTAATCCCAGCACTTTGGGAGGCAGAGGCGGGCGGATCACGAAGTCAGGAGATCAAAACCATCCTGGCTAACACGGTGAAACCCCGTCTCTACTAAAAAATAAAAAAATTAGCCGGACGTGGTGGCCGGCGCCTGTAGTCCCAGCTACTCCGGAGGCTGAGGCAGGAGAATGGCGTGAATCCGACATCGCGCCACTGCACTCGAAACTGGGCCAAAGAGCAAAGACTCCCTCTCAAAAACAAACAAACAAAAAATTGCCATGATCTCAAGTTTGCAAACTGATTTATTTATTTAAATAGAAAAGGGGTTTTCGCCATGTTGCCCAGGTTGGTCTTGCACTCCTGGGCCCAAGCGATCTGCCCACCTCGGCTTCCCAAAGTGCTGGGATGATACTCATGAGCCACCCTGCCCTTCCGCAACCTATTTTTAAGAAAGGGCACCGGTCGCGGTGGCCCATGCCTGTAATCCCAGCACTTTGGGAGGCCGAGGCAGGCAGGTCATGAGGTCAGAAGTTCGAGACCAGCCTAACCAACATGGTGAAACCCCATCTCTACTAAAAATACAAAAATTAGTCGAGGGTGGTGGCAAGGGCCTTTAATCCCAGCTACTCGAGAGGCCCAGCCAGGAGAATGGCTTGAACCGGGGAGGCGGAGGTTGCAGTGAGCCGAGACTGCGCCATTGTCCTCCAGCCTGGGCAACAAGAGCGAAACTCCGTCTCAAAAAAAAAAAAAGAAAAGAAAAGAAAAAAAGAAAGGGGAAAACCAAGATTAAAAAGTCAAAAGTTGTACGTGATTTGCCAAGGACACATTGTCTTGGTTTCTTCTCTGTTGTCTTTCCCTTGAACTATAAGGCTGGGCAAGCTCTAGATGCATTCTCTTGGCCCCACCCCACCCCCCACCCTGCCCCCTCATTTTGTTCTGTCATCTTGTTTGCTTCTACTTTCCCCCTTCCATACTCTGCTTGAATACACTGGCCTCATTGCAGTTCCTTCAACAGGGCAATCATTCTCTTACCTCAGGGCCTTTTGTCTGGCTTCCACCAGCTAGCCACATACTTACTCCCTCACGTAATAACTGCTCAAATGTCCCCATATCTGAGATCTTCCCTAACTATATTTCTTTTTCCCTGCATTAAGAGACAGGATCTCATTCTGTCACCCAGGCTGGAGTGCAGTGGCGCGATCACGGCTCACAGCAGCCTCAAACTCCCGGGCACAAATGCCTAACCATATTTCTAAAATGGTGCTTTTCCTTAGTTTCTATCCCTGTGCCTTATATTTCTTGTTAGCATCCACCTGATGTATTTGTTTTTGTCTTGTCTCACTTGACTAAATTTGGTGAGAGCAAGGAATTGTTTTTGTTTACTGTATCCTCAGCATACAGTACAAAGCCTATAGTTGACATTTAAGAGCATGATAGATATTTATTGGATAGATGGATGGACGGCAAGATTTAAACTAAGGTTAGGCTGATTCCAAAACCTGGTGCATTCTTCACTGCAACCAAGAAACTATGAAGCCAGATCCACTAGCTACCAAGCCATCTCAGCTTTAGAATTGAGAGGTTGGATGGCTTGGGAAAAAATGCTAAGAATTTCGGTTCTCTCCCCTAGGTGACATCAGAGACTCCAAGAAGCTAGGACACTACACTGCAAAATAAAAAAGCAGCAGATCAGAAAAAAGCAATTTTTTGGTAACATGCACTTATCATCTCCCTCTCTACTGAAATTTAGATGCAATATAACGAGTGATCAAGACCATGGATCCTGGAGCCAGACTGCCTGAATATAAACCCCACTTCCTCTACTTACTAGTGGCATGACCCCAGGCAAGGGACATAAGTTTTCTGCCTTAGCTTCCTCATTTGCAAGACAGGGATGACAATGTCTATCTCATTGGGTTTTGTGAAGATTAAACAGCTGATACATTGGAAAATGTTTACAACAGTCAGTGCTGTGTAAATGTTAGCTATTTTTAATCATAAGCTTTCTATTCAGTTGTGTAGAAGGGTTGGTTCATGATCCCCTTCTTCCTGTACATACAGAAGACAAAAGGGAAGAGAAAACTATCCTAGACCACTCTATAAAATCAGTAGGCTAACAAAAAACCAGCCTAATGCCCATGTTGAGGATGCTAAAAAAAAGTGTCTCATATGTCTACTCATCCAGTGTTCCAGCAGTCATGGAAATTCATCAGGGCACCATCAGCCCCAGTGACCAATGCATTAACCTCAATTGGTTAATGCCACCAAACTAAAAGATAGCCAAACCAAGGCTAGCACATCCTTTGAGAAGACAGCAGAATTCAATTTGGGAATAAGCTCTTGATCAGTTAAAAGATCATCTGGACCAGGCATGGTGGCTCACACCCGTAATCCCAGCATTTTAGGAGGCTGAGGAGGGAAGATTGCTCGAGCCCAGGAGTTTGAGACCAGTCTGGACAACATGAAGGGAGACTCTGTCTCAAGAAATTTTTAAAAATTAGCCAGGTGCAGTGGCATGCACCTGTGATCCCATTTACTTGGGAGACTGAGGTGGGAGAATCACTTGAGAGCAGGAGGTCAAGACTGCAGTGACAGCTGTGTTCATGCCACTGCACTCCAGCCTGAGTGACAGAACAAGACCCTCCCCCCTCTCTTTTTTAATTAAAAAAACGTAATAAAATAGAGACTGGGGTTCTCCCTGTGTTGCCCAGGCTGGTCTCGAACTCCTGTGCTCAAGCAATCCGCCAGCCTCAGCCTCCCCAAGTGCTGGGATTATAGGCCTGAGCCACCACACCTGGCAGAGACTCTGTCACTAAAAATAAAAATAACAGGCTGGGTGTGGTGGCTCAGACCTGTAATCCCAGCACTTGGGGAGGCCAAGGCGGGTGGATCACTTGACGCCTGTTCAAGACCAGCCTGGCCAACCTGGCGAAACCCCGTCTCTACTGAAAATAGCTGGGCATGGTGGCATGTGCCTGTAATCCCAGCTACTTGGAAGGTTGAGGCATGAGAATCACTTGAACCCAGGAAGGCAGAGGTTGCAGTGAGCCGAGATCGCGCCACTGAACTTCAGCCTGGACAACAGAACGAGACTCTTATCTTAAAAAAAAAAAAAAAAAAAAAAAAAAAAAAAAAAAAATCATGTCCTGAGCAGTGTTTTCTTTTCTTTCTTTCTTTTTTTTTTTTTTTTCTAGTAGAGACAAGGGTCTCATGTTGCCCAGGCTGGTCTTGGACTCCTGGGTTCAAACAATCCTCCTGCCTTGGCCTCCCAAAGTGCTAGGATTACAGGCATGAGCCACCACGCCTGACCCTGGGAAGTGTTTTATACTTTGGTCTTTCAGCTATGTCTGTGTGTGAAGGTGATCTTATAGTCAGTAGTATCCTCAGATTATTGAGCTAATGAACAGGTGTATAGTATTCAGTATAAACTGTTTCACACTCATAATCCCTTTAAAACTCTCAAATAACCCTATGAATTAAGTATTACCTCCTTTTTAATACTTAATTCATAGGGTTAAGATGATAAAATTGAGGCTTGAAAGATTACTCTGTCCAAAGTCATATCCAGGAAGAGAAGGATCTGGGATTTGAATGCAGGTCTATCTGACACCAAAATATATACTGTATCAACTACCTCTTACAACCAAAAGATACACAAGAACACACTCCCCAGAGAGGTGAAGATAAATAGGACAGAGTAGATATTATGTTGACATTCTTAAGAGAAAAAGAGTTAAAATAAAAATCTAAGGCATTGTATTTGCTTTTCTGAAAAGGAATCTGTAGACTTAGCCCTAAAGTTGTATGTTACTTCACTAATTTACATTTAATTATATTCCAGATCTAGAGAGACAGGCACCTCTTTGTGACTAATTCCACACTAACAAAAAGAGAACAGTATGTGTCAATCTGAGAAAAAGAGTGCCACAGCAAACTGAGAGCACAAACACCAAAGAAGTCATATGCGCCATTGCACTCCAGCCTGGACAACAAAAGTGAAACTCTGTCCTCCCCGCACACAAAAAAAGGAAAAGAAAACAAGAATCTGCATTAATTAAAATGTGCACCTCATCTTAAACAAATCTAACATATGAAAACAGAGATTCACGTAATAGGTAAACCAGTTATAACTCATGTCCCAAAATAGTATATCAGTAAAAAATAGTACAATAAGACAACACCACAATATTATTATTTATTTTTATTTTTATTTTTTTGAGATGAAGTCTCACCCTGTTGCCCAGGCTGGAGTGCAGTGGCGCAATCTCGGCTCACTGCAAGCTCCACCTCCCGGGTTCAAGCAATTCTCCTGCCTCAGCCTCCCGAGTAGCTGGGACTACAGGTGCCCACCACCACGCCCGGCTTTTTTTTTGTATTTTTATTAGAGACGGGGTATCACTGTGTTAGCCAGAATGGTATCGATCTCCTGACCTCGTGATCCGCCCACCTCGGCCTCCCAAAGTGCTGGGATTACAGGTGTGAGCCACAGCGCTCGGCCTATAATATTATTTTAAATAGCAAGTTCCCTTATAATTGAGATTAATCCAATTGAAAACTTTAATTCATATGCAACTTTTCAGTGTCTGAATTTGAAAATGCATATGCTAAACCTACTTGAAATTTTCGGCCAGGCACGGTGGCTCACGCCCGTAATCCCAGCACTTTGGGAGGCCGAGGTGGGTGGATCACAAGGTCAGGAGTTCGAGACCAGCCTGGCCAATATGGTGAAACCCTGTCTCTACTAAAAATACGAAAATTAGCCGACCGCGATGGTGAGCCCCTGTAATCTCAGCTACTTGGGAGTCTGAGGCACTTGAACCCGGGAGGCGGAGGTTGCAGTAAGCTGAGATCGCACCATTGCACTCCAGCCTGAGCGACAGAGCAAGACTGTATCAAGAAAAAAAAAAAAGAAATTTTCAAGCAAGATAGATTTTAGCTTAGGCCTATGTTCACAAGGAACATTACAGGGGAAATGCTGTAGAGAATGTGTGAAGAAATACGTGAAAGGAAGGAAGAAGTGGAAATAGATGAAAGTTCAAGGTTGAAGATAAAATACAAGGTCACTAAAGAAGCAGGAAGGAGAAATAAAGTATGCAGAAAAAACAGTGCTGGTGGCATTACTCCCATGTCACAAAGGGCATCTTTCCCAACTCACTCCATTTTGCAGTGGTAGGATATTCTTCCTCATCTAAGTTTTGGAGTTGGTATAATGAAACAAAAATTAATCACAAACTAAAAGCAAGCATTCTAGCAGGGGAAGCCTTAACTCACAACTAAGAAAATAGAGCATTTACAGGAGAAGCAGAATGACGTAGGATTACTCCTAATGAAATAGTATATAGGCTGGGTGTGGTGGCTCATGCCTATAATCCCAGTACTTTGGAAGGCCAAGGTGGGAGGCTCGCTTGAAGCCAGGAGTTCAGATTAGCAAGGGCCACATGGTAAGATCCTGTCTCTACAAAAAATAAAAATTAAGGCTGGGCACAGTGGCACATTCCTGTAATCCCAGCACTTTGGATGGGCTGAGGTGGGAGAATTGCTTGAGCCCAGGAGGTCAAGGCTGCAGCGAGCTGTGACGGTGCCACTGCGCTCCAGCCTAGGCAATAAAGTGAGATCCTGCCTCAAACAAAACAAAACAAATTAGCTGGGTGTGGTGGCATGTGCCTGTAGTCCTACCTACTCCGGAGACTGAGGCGAGAGGATCACTTGAGCCCAGGAGTTCAAGGCTGCAGTGTGCTATGATCACACGACAGCCTGGGCAACAGAGGAGGACCCTGTCTCTTAAAAATAAAAACAAAAAAAGAAGCTAAGAAAGAAAGAAAGGCTGGGCGCAGTGGCTCATGCCTGTAATCCCAACACTTTGGGAGGTCAAGACTGGTGGATCACTTGAGGTCAGAAGTTTGAGACCAGCTTGGCCAACCCGGTGAAACCCTGTATCTACTAAAAATATAAAAATTAGCCAGGCATGGTGGCACATACCTGTAATCATCCCAGCTACTCAGGAGGCTGAGGCAGGAGGATCGCTTGAACCCAGGAGGCAGAGGTTGCAGTGAGCCGAGGTCGCGCCACTGCACTCCAGCCTGGGTGACAGAGACTCTGTCTCAACAAAAAAAAAAAAAAAAAAGAGGAAAAAAAGGAAAAAAAAAGAAATATATATATAAATGAGGCAGCTGGGTGGGACAATCATGCCATTCCCAGTGAGACTGGAGTTCTCATAAGACCCATGGGGGTCATAACAGATCAAATTCCTGTAGAGGAACCATCCGCGACCAAAACAGCAGACCAATGACTCAGGAAAATGATAAAATGGTTCAATTTCAGTTCTCCAGTCCCCAAAAATCTGGAATTGTTAGGTTTGGCCAGAGAAAAAAGCTACAAGAGGGAGAAGCTCAATCCTGACTTCAAACATTTGGACTCTAAATTGCTTTCAAGACTGAATACCGAAGTTCTGTTCAGCCCTTCATGGTGATTTGCAACAGTTCAAATCTCTGCAGTAACCCTATACAAAACACTTTCTCAGAATATCTGGGGATACACAGGATTTTGAGAACACTCCTCCATTATGCATACATTAGAAATGCTTGGTGCCATTATCCCACACCTTCTTTACTTGCCAAGCTTCCCGCGGAACCTCCAACTCAGAGATCATACTCTGCCCTCACAACATACCCAATACCTGGACTTCCAGGAATCAGAACTTCTGCCCCTTCATGTGGACCTTACTTTTTTGTCACGTCTTGGGTTGTCTTTTTAAAACAATTTTTTAAAAATAGAGTTTGTTTCTCTCTCTCTCCGTCTCTGTTTCTCTCGTACAGGCTGGAGTGCAGTGGCGCAACCTTGGCTCACTGCAACCTCCGCCTCCCGGGTTCAAGCAATTCTTGTGATTCAGCCTCCAGAGTAGCTGGCATTACAGGCATGCGCCACCACACCTGGCTAATTATTTTTTTGTATTTTTAGCAGAGACAGGGTTTCACCATGTTGGCCAGGTTGATCTTGAACTCCTGACTTCAGGTGATCTGCCTGCCTCAGCCTCCCAAAGCACTAGGATTACAGACGTGAGCCACCGCGCCCGGCCATGTTTCCTCCCATTATATGGCTTTTTAAATAAATTACTTACGTTCTCACTGGGCAATAACATTGTACAGTCAATCTTATTACTCAATAGCCACATTTCAGGTAATGACTACTCAATCCTTGGAGTCCTGCAATGATTCCCCTCCCCTTTTATTAATATTTCCCAATAACTCCCTTTTAATTATCAATTAGGCTGGGCGCAGTGGCTCATGCCTGTAATCCCAACACTTTGGGAGGTCAAGGCTGGTGGATCACTTGAGGTCAGAAGTTTGAGACCAGCTTGGCCAACCCGGTGAAACCCCATCTCTACTAAAAATATAAAAATTAGCCTGGCTATACAGCAGCTTTTTCTACATGGAACCTATTATACTTCAAGGGAGTACAGGCAATGGTAAGTCAAATAGGATGCTATGCCAATTCTCTAAAGGGCCTAGGCTGGTATGGTGGGTGGCTCACACTTACAATCCCAGCATTTTGGGAGGCTGAGGCAGGAGGATGCTTGAGCCCAGGAGGTCAAGACCAGTATGGGCAATATAGGGAGACCTTTTCTCTACAAAAACATACAAAATTAGCCAAGTGTGGTGGTACACACCTGTAGCCCCAGCTACTTGGGAGGCTAAGGTAGGAGGATCGCTTGAGCCTGGGAGGCAGAGGCTGCAATGAGCTGAGATGGTGCCCCTGCGCTCCAGCCTGGGTGACACGCACACACACACAAAAACGATGCATGTTCAAATATATGTGACCTAAATGGCATCCATACAGAATAACCGGTTTTTAAAAAGAATGATGTAGAACTAAAAATTCTAATATAGTAAGATATTCAAGATATGGTAAACACAAAAATCAAATTGCAGGTCATTAGCATAACATGAGCCCATCTGAGTGTCTGTGTGTGTGGGTGTTTGTGTGAGCGCGCGTGCGCATGTGGTGGGGGAAATTCTTTGCAATGATTACCTCTACAGAGTGGGACTAAGAGGTAAGGGGGTAAAGTTATATGATACTATTCTTTATAGTTTGAATTTAACATTTTGTGTATTACTTTCATAATGAAAAAGCTAGTATAAAATTTTCACTTAATTGAAAGCATTATTAGTGAACATATGCAATGTTTTAAAGCAAACTGAATAATTACAATGTTCTATCACTATGCTAGTTCTTACCAATTATACATCACTGGCACAATAAAAATTTTTTGTAGCTAAAGAAAGCCTAAGAGATTTTTCTGGTAAATTTAAGGATCTATAATTACAAAGTTGTATAAGTTCATTTCCATAAATTGAAGACTACTCTAAAAAACCCTGACTTCAGGTAAAAATAGTTAAGTGCAATTTATAGTCAATATATTAATGAAGGCCAGGCATGGTGGCTCATTCCTGTCATCTCAACACTTTGGGAGGCCAAGGCAGAAGGACTGCTTGAGGCCAGGAGTTCAAGACCAGCTTGGGCAACAAGATAAGACCCTGTCTCTACAAAAAAAAAAAAACATTAGCAGGGCTTCGTGGTGTGTGCCTGTAATCCTAGCTACTTGGGAGGCTGAGGCAGGAGGATCACTTGAGCCTGGGAGTTTGAGGCTGCAGTGAGCTATAACTGTGGCACTGCACTCCAGCCTGGGTGACAGAGGGAGATACAATTCTTGTTTTGTTTTCTTTGAGATGGGGGTCTCACTTCATCACTTAGGCTATAGTGCTGTGGCATGATCACACCTCACTACAGCCTCCAACCCTGGGCTCAAGTAATCACTGCCATGCCTGGCTAATTTTTTTAACTTTTTGTAGAGATGGGGGGGGGGGGTCTCACTTTGCTGCCCAGGCTGGTCTTGAACTCCTGACCTGGCCCAAAGTGATCCTCCCATTTTGGCCTCCCAAAGTGCTGGGCTTACAGGCATGAACAACTGTGCCTTATCTATATATATAATTTTATGCATCATTTGCAGTAAGAGTCACAAATGCACAGATTTGGAAGAAACCTTAAAAGTCACCTAGCCTTGGGCCAGGTGCAGTGGCTCAAGTCTGTAATCCTAGCACTTTGGGAGGCCGAGGTGGGTGGATCACAAGGTTAGGAGTTCAAGACCAGCCTGGCCAACACAGTAAAACCGCGTCTCTACCAAAAATAGAAAAATTAGCGTGGCATGATGGTCTGCACCTGTAGTCCCAGCTACTTAGGAGGCTGAGGCAGGAGAATCGCTTGAACCCGGGAGGCAGAGGTTGCAGTGAGCCGAGATCGGGCCATTTAACTCCAGCCTGGGCAACAGAGTGAGACTCTGTCTCAAAACAAAAAAGTCTCCCAGTCTTGGCCAAGCACGGTGGCTCACACCTGTACTCCTAGCACTTTGAAAGATGAGACAGGAGGATCACTTGAGCCCAGGAGTTCAAGACCAGCCTGGCAGGCGACATAGTGAGACCTCATTTATATATGTTATTTTATTTTAAAAAAAATTTTGTTTCGAGACAGAGTCTTGCTCTGTCACCCAGGCTGGAGTGCAGCAGCCTGATCTCAGCTCATTGCAATCCCAACCCCCAGGTTTAAGCAATTCTCATGTCTTAGACTCCCAAGTAGCTGGGATTACAGGTGTGTGCCACCATGCCTGGCTAATTTTGTATTTTTAGTAGAAACGGGTTTCACCATGTTGGCCAGGCTGGTCTCGATCTTCTGGCCTCAAGTGATCTGCCTGCCTCAGCCTCCCAAAGTGTTGGGATTATAGGCATGAGCCACCGTGCCCAGCTTCATTTCTATATAAAAAAAAAAAAAGGCATCTAGTCCAACTTTCCTATCCAAACACCTAGACATACAAAAAATAAATACATAAATAAATAAATAAAAACCAATAGCAGCCTGCTGAGGAAAGAACTGAAGTTGAGAACCAGTACTAGGAATATATAAGACAACCAGAAATGTCTCCTCCTCAAAATGGAGACATCTGGTAATCATTCACTAAAAAGCATTTTGCCGTAATATAACAAATTGCTCAGGCCAGTTTTAAACAAGTCATTGACTTAATTTTCTGGTTTCAAAGTTTTCAATTTGTTTCAAACCAAGAGAAATTAGACTATGACGCAGATTGAGTTTAATGAACAAAAATCTCTGTATAAAAAACATGTAAACCTTATCAAATGCTTTAAACACACACACACACACACACACACCCAAATCCAATGCACGATCTTAGAACATTATCTTTGTTTACCTCAACATAACCTGTAAAAGTATTTCCAGATAAAACTTTACAAGTGAAAAAAGAAAACCCATGATGTTACACTTACACACACACACACACACAATCATTCTTACGGAAGAACAAAAACGTGGTAAGAGTGTGAACAGGAAGGGAATGCATCTTTTTTTGTAAAGCTTATATTAAAAAACACAGCATCAGTAAAATAACTTCCTATACCAAGAGAAGATGCAGAGAGAGGAAACAGAAAGCAGGGATGAGACTAACTCATTAATAGTTTGAGAATGTCATTCAAGAACAGTAAATTTGGGGAGTGACAGATAATCCCCAGTTGTCACCACCTCAAATTCTTTGATTCCGATAACTAATGACAATTAAAAAGCATCTATGTATTCATTTTTTGTAGGTCTTGATTTGTTCATCATTATTCAGGTGTGCTTTGTCTCTTTCAGTGGTTAATTCCTCAGTTCATACTCAGTGGTATGTCCTAGTTACCAGAAGGGCCACAGTAATAAGCGAAGTGAACACAGGTTATAAAGGGTAGCATGAGAAGGTGAATAAGGAGGGCCAGATTGCCTGGTTTGGATTTCAGCATCACTGCCTGCCAGCTCCTGGCACCTACAGCAAGCCGCTGTGTGTCTCCATTTCCTCATCTTCGGTTGGGGGTCACTATAGCACCTACTTCAGATAGTGTGATTAGGGGTTAAACAAGATACTCATTCAAAAAATTGATCACACTGCCTGGTCAATAGATGTTAGCTGAAAATATTACTTCTGGTATTACGGGGAACCAAAAGGAAAATTCTGCCTCTGTATTTCTCCTCACTGATAAAGTTTTCGGGGACAAACTATGGCAAAAAGCAGAGATACCAGTACATTTGAGACCAGTACAAAGAGATTGAAGACCTAGTCTTATGAATATAGATACCCATTTTTATATAAGAAAAAAATTACATGGCTCCATATCATAAAATTTAAGATCTTCCTGTTAAACATCACACAATTTCCATCATCATTATGCTCTACATATACTCTAAATTATGTAGAGTTTCTACTGATATTCCACAACAACAAGGTCCAGAAATTTTAACTAAGAAACAGCTGCAGAACTGCATGTTGGACAGTAATCTGTGTGTGCCACAAGAGGTTGGGCCAACACAAAGGGCCAGGATTCTGCCTCCATGGCCTGGACTCCTCCACACATAGTCAGATGAGTCAGGTTCTTGCAGACCTTCAAATCTCCATTCATATCCCCCTTTGGGAGAGGCATTTTCAGAGGTGAAGGAAGCAGCAGCCACTGGGCACGAAAACACCGCACTCCTACTTCAGTATAATATGATAGCTATCATTGGTTTCTGCTGTTAAAAAGAGAGAGAGAGAGAGAATCATCTTTAGTCACCTCCAAAACACGGCAGGAGAAACAAAGTATGGTAAGATTCTTGTGAGATGGGGAAAAAAGGGAGGTGGAGGTTGCAGTGAGCTGAGATCACGCCATTGCACTCTAGCTTGGGCAACAAGAGTGAAATGCCGTCTTAAAAAAAAAAAGAGAGAAAGGGGAAAAAAAAGAGCAGGACAAACAGCAGCATACTTACTCATTAGCACAGATTCCTTATAATAAATATGCATTACAAAAACAACATGCTAGCCGGGCGAGGTGGCGGGCGCCTGTAGTCCCAGCTACTCGGGAGGCTGAGGCAGGAGAATGGCGTAAACCCGGGAAGCGGAGCTTGCAGTGAGCTGAGATCCGGCCACTGCAGTCCATCCCGGGCGACAGAGCGAGACTCCGTCTCAAAAAAAAAAAAAAAAAAAAAAAAAAAAAAAAAAACATGCCTCAATTTCCTCCTCTGCAATGGAAGATGAAAGAGAATGGCAAAAAGCTGGGCCAGGCACGGTGGCTCATGCCTGTAATCCCGGCACTTTGGGAGGCCGAGGTGGGTGGATCGCTTGAGGTCAGGAGTTCAAGACCAGCCTGGCCAACATGGTGAAACCCCATCTCTACTAAAAATACAAAAATTAGCCAGACAAGGTGGCATGTGCCTGTAATCCCAGTTGCTTGGGAGGCTGAGGGAGGAGAATCACTTGAACTCGGGAGATGAAGGTTGCAGTGAGCCGAGATCGTGCCACTGCACTACAGCCTGGGCAACAGATCAAAACTCTGTCTCAAAAAAAAAAAAAAAAAAAGCCAACTTACAAAAAGGAACAATCTCTAATACTGTCACTTTCTTTACCCAAATATGGTTACTCTCCCTATCTCTCCTCAAAGAAGTATGTACTTTGCCTAGTAGTAGTAAAGCTGTTAAACTACTTAGAGAAAGATGTTTGTCTTACTATTACCTTTCATTGTGTCCAGAATAAAACATGCTTCTTCCTGAAAGTTCTGTATCATCTGAAAAAAGCAAGAAAATGTGTGATTATTTAAATGAAAAATAACCCCTTTATATTCCTGTGTCCCTAAGGACTACATCCAGCGGGATTTAGATGGGAGGTTTTACAGGTCACAAATAATGTATTTCTTGAATATCTAGGATCGTAAAAGTTTTTTCCTCTCCTCCCCTGTTTGGTTTTTAAATATTAAAAAACTAAGCAGATTAGAACAATTGTCTTAAAGCCTGGTCTGCATTTCCCTGGGTTAACCCCAAGACTCTCCAAGGAGCACACAGACACTAATATATGCATACAGAAGAACTGACTTCCATGTCTTCAACTCCCATATGTGCTCTTTCCTAAAACCTCTTTAATTTTCCTTCCTCACTTTCCCTTCTCAAACTGCCTTCTCCCATTTTACAACATAAAGGCATGAGTTTCACCCTCCCAGGATCCTAATAAAGTGCTCTGGCCCATGATGTGAAAGCTTCAGGTGGCAAAGTGAAATAGCAAAGGTGAACTCTAATATTAAACTGGGCAACAGACCCTTTTATGAGTCACATGGTTTCTAACTCTTTCCTTTCACCAGAATTAAAGAGTAACCTAATCACAAATTGTCATGTGATAAAGGATTCAAAATGATTTTTTTGATAATATCACTATGTAATTTCTGGTATATAATTCTGAAGTATAATCTAATGACATCATTACAAAATTCCATCCATTCCTATCTATCAATTTATGTGACTCAAGTCCCTCAGCATTTGTATCTACAGGTAAAAAACAGAACGGAATTGATGCTGAAATCCTATGTCATTCTAGCAATCAATAGGCAGTATTCACCTACAAAAGAAATAATTATGTGCAAAGGTACGACTAGGGATTGAAACAATTTCATCCAACTCATTCATAGATATACCTGTAATAATATTTTTCTTAATTTCCTTTTTTTTTTTTTTTTTTTTCTGAGACGGAGTTTCACTCTTGTTGCCCAGGCTGGAGTGCAATGGCCCCATTTCGGCTCACCACAACCTCCACCTCCTGGGTTGAAGGGATCCTCCTGCCTCAGCCTCCTGGATAGCTGGGATTACAAGCACGTGCCACCACACCCAACTAATTTTGTATTTTCAGTAGAGACGGGGTTTCTCCATGTTGGCCAGGCTGGTTTCAAACTCCCGACCTCAGGTGATCCGCCTGCCTCAGCCTCCCAAAGTGCTGGGATTACAGGCATGAGTCACTGCACCTGGTCTTTTTTGTTTGGATGGAGTCTCGCTCTGTCACCCAGGCTAGAGTGTGGTGGCACAGTCTCAGCTCACTGCAACCTCTGCCTCTCAGGTTCAAGCAATTCTCTGCCTCAGCCTCCCAAGTAGCTGGGATTACAGGCACCTGCCATCATGCCCAGCTAATTTTTGTATTTTTAGTAGAGATGGGGTTTCACCATCTTGGCCAGGCTAGTCTTGAACTTCTGACCTTGTGATCCACCTGTCTCAGCCTCCCAAAGTGCTGGGATTACAGGCATAAGTCACTGCACCTGGCCAGCCCTCTTAATGTTTAATAATTACTTATTAAAACATGTAGCATATTTACATTATTTTAATCAACTGTATAATTATGATTCCACTCATAATTTTTAAATTTTTATTTAAAAACTTTGTTTCAGGCTGGGCGCGGTGGCTCAAGCCTGTAATCCCAGCACTTTGGGAGGCCGAGACGGGCGGATCACGAGGTCAGGAGATCGAGACCATCCTGGCTAACACGGTGAAACCCCGTCTCTACTAAAAATACAAAAACTAGCCGGGCGAGGTGGCGGGTGCCTGTAGTCCCAGCTACTCAGGAGGCTGAGGCAGGAGAATGGCGTAAACCCGGGAGGCGGAGCTTGCAGTGAGCTGAGATCTGGCCACTGCACTCCAGTCCGGGCGACAGAGCGAGACTCTGCCTCAAAAAAAAAATTAATTAATTAATTAATTAATTAAATAAAATAAAAACTTTGTTTCAAACAAATATAGTAGGATAATCAATAAAAGATGTTTGTGCATAAAAATATGTTATGGTAAGATAGCCAGGCATGGTGGCTCACATCTGTAATCCCAGCACTTTGGCAGGCTGAGGAGGGTTGATCACTTGAGGCCAGGAGTTCGAGACCAGACTGGCCACATGGTGAAACCCAGCCTCTACTAAAAATACAAAAATTAGCCGGGCATGGTGGTGGACACCTGTGATACCAGCTACTTGGGAGGCTGAGGCAGGAGAATCGTTTGAACCTCGGAGGCAGAGGTTGCAGTGAGCTGAGATCACACTACCGCACAACAGCCTGGGTGACAAAGTGAGACTCTGTCTCAAAAAAAAAAGTTACAGTAAGATAAAATTCAATGGGGGAAGTAAATGAAAACAAGGGTTCAAGGAAACAGAGGAATGGTACAAGAATTCTAACTTAAAGAAAAGCACAGTCATGTTTTTTTAATGGATGATGGCAGTATTAAATCATTTTTGCATTAAGATTACATGGGATGCAATTAGAATAATGATGTAACCATTTCACTTAGAAATGTCATTATATATGCCCAGAAATGACATCTTTTACAACTATTTAAACTTGAACAAAAAATTTTAAGTCAACCTAAGAATGTGCATGGGAATATGTGGTTTTTAAAATATTTCAGGGTGGGGCGTGGTAGCTCACATCTGTAATCCCACCACTTTGGGAGGCCAAGGTAGGCAGATCACTTGAGGTCAGGAGTTTGAGACCAGCCTGGCCAACATGGCAAAACCCCATTTCTACTAAAAATACATAAATTAGCCGGGCGTGGTGGCACGCGCCTATAATTCCCACTATCCGGGAGGCTGAGGGAGGAGAATCACTTGAACCCAGGAGGCGAAGGTTACAGTGAGCTGAGATTGGGCCATTGCACTCCGGCCTGGGCAACAGAGAGAGACTGTTTAAAAAAAAAATTAGGAGGAAGGCAAGCAAAAAAGTATGAAACCCTCTGATCTAGAAAATAGAACACTCTGCCCCAGGAGAACTGCTCTTGCTCCATGTGCTGACAAATTAACCATCATCTGGTAATTCAACTGTACTGAAAAATCTACCTCATCACTGATGAGCACATGAATTCCTGTTGGCCCCTGCTTGTAAATCTGGCTGATCTGGCAAGGGGAAATGCTGAAAAGCTGAGCAATTTTTTCTGTCAATTCAACAGCGGTCAGTTCTTCTAGATAGATAGCATGGTAAACTGCAAAAGGGAGAGAGCAACAGGAGTCAGTACAAAGGTTGTCCGCTCTTACACATAACTTGATCACTAGGAATGTCCACTTTTCTGAAGGACTCAGAAATCAGACTGCCTAAGTTCAAACCCTGGCTCAACCACTTGCAGCTGTGTGACCTAGGGCAAGTTATCTAACATCCCTAGGCCTCATTTTTCTCATGTAAATACTAGAGATAACAGTAAAATCCTCCGCAAAGAGGAGATACTAGTTGTAAATAGCACCTGGCTGGGCATGGTGGCTCACACCTATAGTCCCAGCAATTTGGGAGGCCGAGGCAGGGAGATCACTTGAGCCCAGGAGTTCAAGACCAGCCTAGGCAACATAGGGAGATCCCATCTCTACAATAAATAAAACAATTAGGTAGACGTGGGGTGCACACCTATAGTTATAGTTACTCGGAAGGCTGACGGGAGAGAATCACTTGAGCCCAGGTGGTCAAGGTTGCAATGAGTCATGACTGCACCACGGTACTTCAGCCTGGGTAACTGAGTGAGACTCTGTCTCAAAAAACACAAACAAACAAACAAACAAAAAGGCCGGGCGCAGTGGCTCAAGCCTGTAATCCCAGCACTTTGGGAGGCCGAGGTGGGCGGATCACGAGGTCAGGAGATCAAGACCATCCTGGCTAACTCAGTGAAACCCCATTTCTACTAAAAAATACAAAAAACTAGCCGGGCGAGGTGGCGGGCGCCTGTGGTCCCAGCTACTTGGGAGGCTGAGGCAGGAGAATGGCGTGAACCCGGGAGGCGGAGCTTACAGTGAGCCGAGATCGCGCCACTCACTCCAGCCTGGGTGACAGAGCGAGACTCTGTCTCAAAAAAAAAAAAGCACCTGCCATGTATTAGGAGCTCAATAAATGCTAGTGATTATTGTTACTTCTAGCAAATGCTAAATCTGCTGTTTGATAGTTTCCCATCATACATGCCCATAAGTTACCTCTTCACCTTTCTTCATATCTGTCCTGGTGTGTCCAGAACAACCTACCGAAGAAAGTGCCATTTGAGTCTCCATCTTCGTGCTTCTGCTGCTGTTGCTGCTGCTGTTGTTGCTGCTCCCTCAACTGCAGTGACTCCTGACAAACATAAATGGTTAACCTTGGACGCACCATCCTAAGGGGAGGAACAAGGCTAATTAGTCTTACATTCTTTACGGTAAGCACAATAAAAAGGGAGAAATTGTGTTTCTAAATTAATCATATAGAGCAGATGAAAATTGGAAGTTCATTGGCCAAATGCAATTAATTTGCTATGCTTTATTAGTTCCCCAGTGGTAAGGGTTTTTTTTCCTTAAGTGGAATTAGTTCCAATATGAGATATCATATAAACCTCTGAACTTTTGGCTTTTCCTGAAGATCTAGCAATCTTAGGCCCACATTCTCACATGCTGTTCTTCTTACATAATGCATATATTCTTCACTATACCCCAGTCTTGACTGCCATTCATTTACATTACCTGTATGTCCTCTACAGTCATTTGAGTTTGTGGCCTTTGGTGTAAAAGTTACACATAGTCAAAATATAAAAGCCTTATGTCTTTTTGGGTCAGGTTCAAGATATACTTCTTACTAAAAAATACCAACACAGTAAACTAGATCATCTTATTTCTCTCATTACCTTCTCCTAACTAGCCTAAGTCCTTTTTCTGCTTTTCTTAGAGAAAGGTATTCAACTACCTCTTGATCTGATCCTCTGAATCCTTCCAATTTCTAAACACTCTTTAGATAATACGCTTTACAAAATAAAAGATCAATTATTTGACCGGGCGCAGTGGCTCACGCCTGTAATCCCAGCACTTTGGGAGGCTGAGGCGGGCAGATCACGAGGTCAAGAGATCGAGACCATCCTGGCTAACACGGTGAAACCCCATCTCTACTAAAAAATACAAAAAACTAGCTGGGCGAGGTAGCGGGCACCTGTAGTCCCAGCTACTCGGGAGGCTGAGGCAGGAGAATGGCGGGAACCCGGGAGGTGGAGTTTGTAGTGAGCTGAGATCCGGCCACTGCACTCAAGCCTGGGCCACAGAGCGAGACTCCGTCTCAAAAAAAAAAGAAAAGATCAATTATTTTTCCCCAAGTCATCAATCCCTGATTTCCCTTCTTTCCTTAAAACTTTCCAAGCTTCAACATCCCTTATGATGTAGACAAAAATAAACATGACCAGGCATGGTGGCTCACACCTATAATCCCAGCACTTTAGGAAGGCAAGTCGGAAGGATTGCTTGAGCTCAGGAGTTTGAGACCAGCCAGGGGAACATGGCAAAACTCCGTCTCTACAAAAAGTACAAAATTAGGCAGGCGTGGTGGTGCGCGCCTGTAGTCCCAGCTGCTCAGGGATCTAGACAGGAGGATGGCTTGAGCCTAGGAAATCGAGACTGCAGCGAGCCATGATTGCACTGCTGCACTCCAAGCTGGGTGACAGAGCAAGACCCTGTCTCAAGAAAGAAAACCCAAAACAAAAGCAAACCAAAAATAAATACTGTGCAATCTGTTTTACTATGTAGTCACTGATTTGGTTCTGTTGCCATTGACCTAAATGCTTTTTTCATCAATGTTACTACTACCTATTTAAAATTATAAATCCCAAAAGAGGACCAAAAATTACTGTGTATTTTAACAACTGCAGGGAGACACTTAAGTAATTACTACCCACATTTGCCTGGCACGGTGGCTCACGCCTGTAATCCCAGCACTCTGGGAGGCCGAGGCGGGCGGATCACGAGATCAGGAGATCGAGACCATCCTGGCTAACACGGTGAAACCCCGTCTCTACTAAAAAATACAAAAAATTAGCCGGGCGTGGTGGCGGGCGCCTGTAGTCCCAGCTACTCGGGAGGCTGAGGCAGGAGAATGGCGTGAACCCGGGAGGTGGAGCTTGCAGTGAGCCGAGATCCCGCCACTGCACTCCAGCCTGGGTGAAAGAGCAAGACTCAGTTTCAAAAAAAAAAAAAAAAAAGTAATTCCCACCCACATTTAAGAATGACCACTTCTCCAGTTAAAATCAACTTGGGGCCTTTGCACCTGTTGTTCCTTCTGCCTAGAACAGTCTCCCTTCCTGTGACTCCAGAGCTGCATCCTTCTCAGAACTCAGTTTAAATATCCCCTCCTTGAAGAGGTCCTTCCTGACCATATTCTGGGCACCCTATAGTCCACAACCTTGTTTTTTGCTTATTTGTTTTGTTTTCCTTCAAAGCTCTTATCACTATCCACAATACTTATTTATCTTACTCCCCATTAGGAAGTAAACTCCCTAACAATGGGCACCCTGTTTTGCTCACCAAGATATTAATATTCCCAGAGCCTACAATAGTACCTGGCTCATGAAAAGCATGATGAATTTTCATTGGAAAATTCATTCACCTGGAAATGAAAAATGGAATATCATGGGGAATTCCTTGGACAAAGTGCAAGAAAATATTTTTTTAAATCTTTATTTGGTACATAGCTGACACTTAAAAGAAATGTTTCCAGAAAGTGTATTTAGCTGTATAGAGTACTGTGAAGAATTCCTGAATTCAAATCCATTTGGAAGCCAACCTCATTGATATTTTAACACTAATTACATACCGGCCTTTTAATGCATTAAAAAGTCTGATTCCATCTGCAGGGCCACAGATTTGGATCACATCATCTCTAGTTAATTTCAATAAATCTGCCCCTGGAATAAATATAAGAAAATGGATGATTTATAAAGGCAAAGATTCTCTTTGTTAATGACTATTAAAATGGGCTCTATTATAAGGACACCTCATTACCAGAATGTTACAATCCATAATTTTCTTCATGGCATATAAGGCCCTTCATGACCTGGCTCCCACCTCCTCTCCCATCTCAATTCACCCCAATTAACCTCCCCATTTAACCCTATGCTTTCATCATACTGATGATGTCTAATGAGCAAGCTGTTTTTTCTGCCTGAAATAACCTTCCACTATCTAAGCTGGTCACAACATGCCTGTAGTCCCAGCTACTCAAGAAGCTGAGGTAGGAAGATTGTTAGAGGCCAATCGACTGTTAGGAGTTCAAGACTCCTAAAAAAAAAAACAACAACAAAAAATGCTAAATAAAATTGGACAACATAAATGCTAAATAAAATTGGACAACATAGCAAGACTCCATCTCTTAAAAAAAAAAAAAAAAAATCCTGGGCCAGGTGTGGTAGCTCACGTCTGTAATCCCAGCACTTTGGGATATTGAGGCAGGTGGATCATTGAGGTCAGGAGTTCGAGACCAGCCTGGCCAACATGGTGAGACCCTGTCTCTACTAAAAATACAAAAATTAGCCGGATGTGGTGGTAGGTGCCTGTAATCCCAGCTACTCAGGGGCTGGGGCAGGAGAATCGCTTGAACCCAGGAGTTAAGAGGTTGCAGTAAGCTGAGATTGCGCCTCTGCACTCTAGCCTGGGTGACAGTGAGACTCCGTCTCAAAAAAAAAAAAAAAAAAAAATCTTGGATTCACCTGATGTGTCACACATGTTCCCTAACACCAGATCTTCCCACAAAGGTCTTACTGTCACTATCAGAACACTTATCTATAGCATCACAACTATTTATTGGTTTTTCAGAGTTTTATTTTGATTTGATTAGTTGTGTTTTGTTTTGGTGCTTTTTTTTTTTTGGACACCAGATGATTAATGGGCTATCTGATCAGGAAGTATGCCTCATTCATTTGTGTATTCCTACCACATCAAAAAGTGCTAAATAGGCCAGGCACTGTGGCTCACACCTGTAATGCCAGCACTCTGGGAGGCCAAGAAGGGTGGATCACTTGAGGTCAGGAGTTCAAGACCAGCCTGGCCAACATGGTGAAACTCTGTCTCTACTAAAAATACATAAATTAGCTGGTATGATGGCAGGTGCCTATAATCCCAGCTAATCAGAAGGCTAAGGCAAGAGAATCGCTTGAACTCAGGAGGCGGAGGTTGCAGTGAGCTGAGATCACGCAATTGCACTCCAGCCTGGGTGACAGAGTGAGACTCCATCTCAAAAAAAAAAAACAACAACAAAAAATGCTAAATAAAATTGGATTGTGTAAATGAAATGAATTATAGTGATATCAAGGGGAAAATTTCAGACTACCTGCAAATGAAATATACATTTTAAAAAGTGTTGTATGAAATAAGTATTTTAAATTAAATTGAATTTAAACTAAAAGGTGTTTGTTTTTAAGTATTTCACAGCACAGCTGCAACTGGTGAGAAAGTCTTAAGGGTTCTACGAAATTCATTTCACAGAAAAATGCAGTAAGATCTCTCATACACATATACACACACAACTCTCCCATGGATACCAGGAGGCCCTAGAATGCAAAGGAAAATCTCATGCTAAGGAAAACAAAAGAAAAAGAAAATTTAACCTGAAAAGTTTGTGAAAAGCCTTGTGAATGTAGAAAAACGATTTCGATGCAACCACTGCTGAGCTTCCTGAGGTGTGGTTGTTGGTAAGAGGTTCTGAAAGGGAGAGAGCATTTTTTAGGAAACCAAATAGATTTGTCTGTTAACCCATTAGGTAACACATAGCCAAACACACCCACACAATCCCATACTCAGGCCTCGTTTGTGAAAGTTGTTTTCTTTCTCCAACCATGCAAGATGCTCAAGGAGTTCCATCCTTTTCTTCCCCACTAGACCATAAGCTCCTCAAATGGAAGGGTCCTGCATTACTCGTTTCATATCTTTAGTCCCTAGCACAATATCTGGTTCATAGTCAAAATTCAATAAATGTTTGTTTAATGAATGAATGAATAATACTCCCTAAAAGTTGGGCATTTCTACTGAATTGGACAGTCATCAAAGTATTACTAGACATTGCAAGTAACTGACATTCAACTTTAGACTTACATCTGTGACTGGAGGGGGTGGCTCTGGCTGGTGGTTTGGTGAACCATTTCTAAAGAAATTTAAAATGAAAGGATGAGTCCATGACACATGCTGGGGCCCACTATTTCATTCCTCATCTTCACAATAAATCTTAAGCTAGAGATTTAAAAAAATCTGTGCTCTCTCATAAAACATTCTTATTCTTTGACCCAATACTTTAATTTTCTATTAGTTTAACCTAAATACTTTATGCGGAGGGGGAGAAACTATGTCATTAGCAACATTTTTTTATTATTGAGGAAATTGAAGAAAATATCAACATTTCAATAAGTTGGGACTGATGAGATAAATTATGGCATAAAAATATTTAACCATAAATTTACTAAGATGAAAAATTATGAAAGAATAATTATCAAGAAAAAAATTTAAAAATAAAATGAAAGATACCAGGATAAAAAATTTTATCAATACATTACTACTGTAGGAAATACACAAATATGCACACATACACACGAAAAATATTGTAAGAAAATTTATGCAATGCTATTTGATCACACGCATTTAGAATAAAAAAAATTTTTTTTTTTTTTTTTTTTTGAGACGGAGTCTCGCACTTTCTCCCAGGCTGGAGTACAGTGGTGCGATCTCGGCTCACTGCAAGCTCCGCCTCCCGGGTTCACGCCATTCTCCTGCCTCAGCCTCCCGAGTAGCTGGGACTACAGGCACCCGCCACCACGCCCAGCTAATTTTTTTCTATTTTTAGTAGAGACGGGGTTTCACCGTGTTAGCCAGGATGGTCTCAATCTCCTGACCTCGTGATCCGCCTGCCTCCGCCTCTCAAAGTGCTGGGATTACTGTTGTGAATCACTGTGCCCGGCAAAAACAATTATTTTTAAAGCAGTCTCAAAAATTGGTGCTGCCTAATTTATGATCCAAGGGTTATCGTCACACCCTCAGTTTTTCTTTTTCTTTTTTTTTGAGATAGAGTTTCACTCCTCTGCCCAAACTAGAGTGCAGTGGCATGATCTCAGCTCACTGCAACCTCCGCCTTCCAGTTTCAAGCAATTCTCCTGCCTCAGCCTCCCAAGTAGCTGGGATTACAGGTGCCTACCACCACACCCTGCTAATTGGGGTTTCACCATGTTGGCCAGGCTGGTCTCGAACTCCTGACATCGTGATCCGCCTGCCTCAGCCTCCTGAAGTGCTGGGATTGCAGGTGTGAGCCACCGTACTCAGCCTCAGTTTTCTTTATACATTCTTTGTCTATGAATTGTCCCTCTTCCCTAATGCCTACTTTGATGGAAGAAAAGTTTCACTAGTATGAAGTACATGACAAAGAGAAGAGAAAAATTTTTAAACACAACTCTTAAACTCTGTATCATATTTGGAATTACCTATAAGTAGAATGTATCATCTATGCAGATGTTAAGATCTTTTTTTCTTTTAAAATAAGATCTTCTTCCTTTTTTAGCCTTAGCTGCAAAATTCAAATTTGGTATTTGAACTTAGTAATTAACTTATCTTAGGGCCCTAGTTATATGTATTCCTTCTACAACTAATACCTACTTTTATTCTTAATTGTTACGTTTTGCATATTTAAGCTACCTTAATTAAATCCTTTAAAAAGTAGGTCAGACAGCCGGGCACAGTGGCTCAAGCCTGTAATCCCAGCACTTTGGGAGGCCGAGACGGGCGGATCACGAGGTCAGGAGATCGAGACCATCCTGGCTAACACGGTGAAACCCCGTCTCTACTAAAAAATACAAAAAAAAAAAAAAAAACTAGCCGGGCGAGGTGGTGGGTGCCTGTAGTCCCAGCTACTCGGGAGGCTGAGGCAGGAGAATGGCATAAAACCCGGGAGGCGGAGCTTGCAGTGAGCTGAGATCTGGCCACTGCACTCCAGCCTGGGCAACAGAGCGAGACTCCGTCTCAAAAAAAAAAAAAAAAAAAAGTAGGTCAGACGTCAGACATAGAGCCTAAATAAATCCAAAAACACAAACATTGCAACCAAACAATATGCTCACACATTTGGTAGTCTAACTATTTCAAGTTTCAATATGGTTATGTGAAATACACGTTAAATGCTAGAACTATATAATGCAGCTACTTTTAAAAATTGGAGTAGGTGTCTGTACCAACTTTCAATTATTTCTTATGGTAAAAGATAATAAGGCAAGATTAAATGAATCCCATAAATAATTCCAAAACTTCATTTTAGCCATCATCTTCAAACTTACTTCTTCAATTTTCAAAGATTCGTAATAATTAGGTGTTAGAAGTATTCCTAACAAGTAACAAAACAAATTTTAGTGTTTGTACAATTGTTTCCAGTTCCCAAATCTGGTGCAAGTATGATCAGGAAGTGAAATAACCACAAGATGTGCAGTAATAGGGAGAAGCAAAAAGCCCAGATCATCAGTCCCTGAACCACTAACAATTGACCATAAATGCTACTTTCTAGTGGGGGTAAAAAAGAAGAGGAGGAGGGAGAGGGGAGAACACAAGGAGAAGAAAGGGCTATATAAAACTCTTTCAATCTCTTTTGAAGATACTCCAAATCTCAGTTAATATATAAATCCATCAAAGAACGACCAAATAGATGTACTTGACTTAAAAAGATCTTGTTTATGAACAGGTAATGAAAGAATATATATTTTGGACAAATATAAGCCAATTTTATTTCCCAGACTTACCCTTCCCCAAGAGAAAAACTGCTATGGGAACTGTTGAAGCCAGGTGATGGGGAATTATTGACATATGTGATCTCAGGCCATGGAGAACACTAAAAACAAAGGATAAGTTAGATAATGAACAAGCACATTTGACCCTAGGATTTGACTAAAACATTGTTACTTGAATAGCACAACTTGAATAGCACATCTTGATTAGTAAATCTTAATTCCTCAGAGACTCCCATAAGCAATAGAGAACACTGCTTCTCTTTCCGCCATCTTGGAGCCTGTGGAGACCTGCTAGGAATAGGAATTTTAAAAGGAAACATGTCTAGAAAACTGTGGTCCCGGGCCATTTTTGTTGGTTATAAGTGGGTTCTCCAGAACCAAAGGCAGCACACAGCTCTTCTTAAAATTGAAGGTGGTTTATGCCCAAGATGAAACTGAATTCTATTTGGGCAAGAGATGTGCTTAGGTATACAGAGCAAAGAACACCACAGTAGCTCCTGCAGCAAACCAAACAAAACCAGAGTAATGTGGGGAAAGATAACTTGGACACAGAAACAGCAGCATGGTTCGTGCCAAATTCTAAAGGAATCTTCCTGCTAAGGCCGCTGGACACAGAATCCATGTGATACTGTGTCCCTCAAGGATTTAAACTAATGAAAAGTAAACAAAAGTAGACTTGTGCTCTTGTTTAAAAAAAAAAAGTGGGGGGCGAGCGAGAGAGAGAATGTTGCTTAGGAGAAAATTTTGACCAGTTTGGAAGTGATGAATTTTTAAGATTAAAAATTATGAACTGAAATTGTCACCAAAAGAAATCTTTTTACCTCTGTGAGTATGGTTGTCTCATAGGAAGGTTGATATTTCTCCTTTTCATGAGGTGTTCGTTTCTCCATTTTTTCCCTATCGGTTTTTTGCTTTCTGTCTGCACCTTTGGGCTGAAATGAGAAACATTTTGTTTTAAATTCAGGTACTCACCTTTTGACCCAAAAATACTGCTTCTAAAAACTTAAATATTCACGTATGAAACAAAATTGTATGTGCAGTGATGTAAAGGCAAGACACATCACTTTAAGTTTGAAAATAGGAAATTTAAATGTTTCTGTTTGATGGAGTTGAAAAGAATCCAATCTATAGCTACGGACATGGAAAGATCTTTAAAGCACATAATTAACTGAAAAAAATCAAGGCTCAAAACATTTCAGATAGTATAATCCCATTTATATGTCAAAGAAAATATGTATATAGCTATGTATGTGTGTGTATAAAAGGATAGAAAGGAACTAGAAGAGCTGGGCGCAGTGGCTCACGCCTGTAATCGCAGCACTTTGGGAGGCCGAGGCAGGCGGATTGCCTGAGCTCAGGAGTTCAAGACCAGCCTGGCCAACGTGGTGAAACCCTGTCTCCATTAAATTTTTGTAAATTTCTTTACCAGGCATCTTGGTAATTATTTCAATGACTCTAGCTTAGACTTTTTTTTTTTTTTTTTTTTTGAGTTTTCAAAAAAATAAGACAAGTTGATTTTCTGACTGGGTAACTAATGTTAACATAGAATGATAAGGTAAAAGAATCCAAGGGCCAGCACATTGCTCAGGAATACCTTGAAAACTTTGATCTGGCAGCTGGCCGAGTGTAAGTGCTCAGTATATTCCCCGTTTTCATTCTCCTTGAAGGTATCTATTTGTACTCGGAATGGCACCCCCTTTTCTCCACCATGTTTCCTCATGGTGAACTCTGTACTAATACAGTGCACCTGAAAAGAATACAACATCAAGGCTTCAGTACTGCTAGCTAGCCAAACCAGTTGGCAGTATTTTTTTTAGCAACTATTAACAGCAAAACCTTTACTAGGCATTATGAATACCTACAAAAAACACTTTTCCTCTTTGTGATCTTGAAGAATTTACAATCTGATAGAGGAAACAGAAAAAACTTAAATGCTTTACAAATGCAAACAAAATACAAGTATAGATCTAATGCTAACAAAAGCTGCTGTGAGAAACTAAATTCATTAACTGCTTCAAAGAACATAGAGCTGGCCGGGCGCGGTGGCTCACGCCTGCAATCCCAGCACTTTGGGAGGCTGAGGCGGGCAGATCACAAGGTCAGGAAATCGAGACCATCCTGGCTAACAAGGTGAAACCCCGTCTCTACTAAAAAATACAAAAAATTAGCCAGGCGTGGAGGCAAGTGCCTGTAGTCCCAGCTACTCGGGAGGCTGAGGCAGGAGAATGGCGTGAACCCGGGAGGTGGAGGTTGCAGTAAGCCAAGATCACTGCACTGCACTCCAGCCTAGGCAACAGAGCGAGACTCCGTCTCAAAAAAAAAAAAAAAAAAAAAAAAGAGAAATGATTTCTGTTAGTTAAAGTTTCCTCAATTTTAAGGAAGATTTTAGAAAGAAGAGCCACTACCCAGTCTGGGAACATAGTAAATATTAAAGTTCACAGTAATACTGGAGAAAAACATTCGCTTGGCTACTGCATAAAGTCTAAGATTGGTGATTTTTTTTTTTGAGACTAAGTTTTGCTCTTGTCGCCCAGGCTGGAATGCAATGGCACAATCTCAGCTCACTACAACCTCTGCCTTCCCGGTTCAAGCAATTCTCCTGCCTCAGTTTCACAAGTAGCTGGGATTACAGGCATGCACCACCACGCCCCGCTAATTTTTGCATTTTTAGTAGAGACATGTTTTTGCCATGTTGGCCAGGCTGGTCTCGAACTCCTGACCTCAGGTGATCTGCCTGCCTCAGCCTCCCAAAGTGCTGGGATTACAGGTGTGAGCCACGGCACTCGGCCTGGTGAATCTTAATAGAAGAACCTTGTCTGATTGACTAAGATTATAGCTGAAAGTCTTAAAATCATATATACAAAGTGTTAACATAGTGACTATCTCATGTGAAATACTCAATAAACTACTGGTTATTATAATTATTACAAATAAGGATTTTCAAGGACTCTACCCAAAGAACATAATCAGGTACGCAAATCAAATTTTAAGTATAAAGATGTTCAAAATAACATTACAGATAATAGTAAAAAAAATCAGGCCAATCAAGGCCGGGCATGGTGGCTCACACCTATAATCCCAGCACTTTGGGAGGCCACGGTGGGCGGATCACCTGAGGTCAGGAGTTCAAGACCAGCCTGGCCAGCATGGTGAAACCTCTACCAAAAATACAAAAATTAGCTGGGCATGGTGACATGTGCCTCTAGTCCCAGCTACTGGTGAGGCTGAGGCAAGAGAATCACTTGAACTGGAAGGCGGAGGTTGCAGTGAGCCGAGATTGCACCACTGTACTCCAGACTGGGAGACAGAGCCGAGACCCTGTCTCAAAAAAAACATTATGCTCATCTAAATGCCAAATAATTGTTACGTAAATTATGGTACAACCAAGGAATGAAATATTATGCAGCCTTACCAAGCAATTTTGGGAGACACAAATAAATAAACTGGGGTATTAGAATAGCAATTCAGAAACTCCTCAATGCTCTCAGGCACAGGGTAAAGAGCCTGGGCTTGGCACTAAGGCTAGAACCCTGTAAAGATTTCAAAGTTAACATGTTTCGTCCTTTAAGAAATAAACTGGTAGTAAGAGATGCTCTTCAAAACTGGAACTTTATCTGCAGCGCCTTACCTGAATAAACACAGATGTCCTCTTTGCAGGGTCCCACAGGAACTCCACTGTATTGAGTTGAGTTGGATTAGCCCTAGGATCGATTATACCCACAGACATTGGGATATCTGAGAAACAAAATGGTAATCATTGAACAATTCTGAGGGCTACTCAGTTTTAAATGAGAAAGTATTGATTCTTATATTACTCAGCGTAGCTACTAAGATTTTTGTATATCACATCCTAAATTTCTTTGTTTTTTTTTTTAGATGGAGTCTCGTTCTGTCGCCCAGGCTGGAGTGCAGTGGTAGAGGGCTGGAGTGCAGTAGCACCATCTCAGCTCACTGCAACCTCCGCCTCCTGGGTTCAAGTGATCCTCCTGCCTCTGCCTCCTGAGTAGCTGGAATTACAGGCACATGCCACCTCGCCGAGCAAATTTTTTTTTATTTTTAGTGGAGATGGGGTTTCGCCATGTTGCCCATGCTGCTCTCGAACTCCTGACCTCAGGTTATCCAGCCACCTTGGCCTCCTAAAGTGCTGGGATTACAGGTCTGAGCCACCATGCCCAGCCCACACCTTAAATTTCTTCTTTGTCAATGAAAATATTTGATTAGAGTAAAACTAGGTTAAGTTCTTTGCTTCTGAGCACCTTTTCTCCTCTTTAAAAAGTTTTTAAAATATGGCAATTAAAAAATTTGTTTGGCCAGGCACAGTGGCTCACGCCTGTAATCCCAGCACTTTGGGAGCCCAAGGCAGGCAGATCACAACGTCAGGAGTTCGAGACCAGCCTGACCAACACGGTGAAACCTCGTCTCTACTAAAAATACAAAAATTAGCTGGCCGTGGTGGCACAGGCTTGTAATCCCAGCTACTCAGGAGGCTGAAGCAGGAGAATGGCTTGAATCTGGGAGGCGGAGATTGTAGTGAGCCGAGATCGTACCATTGCACTCCAGCCTGGGTGACAGAGCAAGACTCCATAAAAAAAAAAAAAAAAAAAAAATGTTTAGGACGGGCGTTGTGGCTTGCACCTGTTATCCCAGCACTTTGGGAGGCCAAGGTGGGCGGATCACCTGAAGTCAAGAGTTCAAGACCAGCCTGGCCAACATGGCAAAACCCCGTCTCAACTAAAAAATTCAAAAATTAGCCAGGTGTGGTAGCAGGCGTCTGTAATCCCAGCTACTTGAGAGGCTGAGGCAGGGAGAACTGCTTGAACCCTAGAGGTGGAGGTTGCAGTGAGACTGTGCCATTGCACTCCAGTCTGCGCGACAGAACAAGACTCTGTCTCAAAAAACAAAAAAATCATTTTTAAACTGACAATAATTGTACATATTCATGGGCTATATAGGGATATTTCAATACATATAATGCATAGTGATCAGATCAGGGTAATCAGCATATTCATTGTCTCAAACATCTGTCATTTCTTTGTGTTAGGAATGTTCAGTATCCTCCTTCTAGCTTAAAATATGGCAATTTAAAGGCAGTTTCCTTTTAATTTGCTAAAATCCTATTTAAGGTGGATTAAGTCTACACTATCATGAAAACTGTAATTTATAATCTGTTTCAACTACAGTTTTAAAATTAGTTTCATTACCAAAAGCACATTAAGAGGATTGCCATTGAAGGGGTACAGCAGAGTGTCTACATGAAAGTAGAAAGCATTATATCACGAATGGAAGTGGGAAAATTTTAACATAAAGATTGATGCAGGCCAAGTGTGGTGGTTCACGCCTGTAATCCCAGCACTTTGGGAGGCTGAGGCAGGTGGATCATTTGAGGTCAGGAGTTCAAGGCTAGCCTGGCCAACATGGTGAAAATTTATCTCTACTAAAAGTATAAAAATTAGCCGGGCGTGGTAGTGGATGCCTATAATCCCAGCTACTCAGGAGGCTTGTTACAAATGCACAACAAGTCATGAGAATGACTTGAAGAACCCAGGAAACAGAGTTTGCAGTGAGCCGAGATCATGCCATTGCACTCCAGCCTGGGTGACAGACCGAGATTCTGTCTCAAAAAAAAAAAATAAGGAAGGTTGATGCTGACTCACAAAGTAATCAAATAATCCTGTAACAGAGTGACAAATCTTTACTTAAAAGGTAAGCAAGAATTAATGGGTCTGAGTAGAACTTTTCTTTCCATTCCACATAGCAGATATTCAAATAGCATTCCCTGAGTTCTCCTATTAACGATCAGACTGGGGAGTTAATGCCAGGTGATATGGATTATCAGAACTGTGGTATAATTATCCTACTATTTTGGCATCAATGATTCAAACAATAAAGCATCAAGTGGGTTCCACTCCAAAATATTAGCTGTGTTAGATTCATCTTAAGGTCAATGTATCATACAGATATCAGGATCACTGCATGAGAACCAATGTTTTCTCAGGTAAAATTAGTAGTAATTTTTTTTTTAACGACTATGTTTACCAAGAGGAGATTTTAACCAATTAGAAATCAGATATGCAGATACCAGGAAAAGTGACTGCATATGTATTTGTGAAGATCTTTCCTTTATACCCTATGACTTAGGCAAAACAAATTCTACCCTGTGTAGCAACGTAGGAAGACAAAACATAACTGCAAACCGAGAGACATAGCTTCTAATATCAGAATTCCCACTTTAGTGACTGGTTGGTTCTCAGGCACTAGTAAAATGACGGAACTTGACCAGGCGCGGTGGCTCACGCCTATAATCCCAGCACTTTGGGAGGCCGAGGTGGGCAGATCACAAGGTCAGGAGATCGAGACCATCCTGGCTAACATGGTGAAACCCCATCTTTACTAAAAATAAAAAAATTAGCTGGGCGTGGTGGCGGGTTCCTGTAGTCCCAGCTACTCAGGAGGCTGAGGCAGAAGAATAGTGTGAATGCGGGAGGCGGAGCTTGCAGTGAGCCGAGATCCCGCACTGAACTCCAGCCTGGGTGACAGAGCAAGACTCCATCTCAAAAAACAAATAACTAAAAAAAAGGAAGGAACTTTCAGCATGCTAGGGAAAAAAGTCTGCCCCCTTTACAAACGCATAACAAAATATCAGATCCTGAGCAGCCAAAACAATGTTGAAAAAGAACAAAGTTGGAAGTCTCATGCTTCACAACTTCCAAACTTACTATAAAGCTACACTTAGCAAAATAGTGAGGTATAGGCATAAATCTAGACATATAAACAAATGGAATAGAATAGAGAGCCTAGAAATAAGTTTTCAAATATATGGTCAAATGAGTTTTGACGAGGGTGCAAGACCATTCAGTGGGGGAAAGAACAGTCTTTTCAACAAACGGTGTTGAGAAAACTGGGTATCCACATGCAAAGGAATAAAGTTGGGTCCTTACCTTCTACCATATACAACCATGAACTCAAAATGGATCTGTGACCTGAATATAAGACCTAAAACTATAAAACTCATAGAAGAAAACATATGGGAAAAGTTTCTTGGTACTGAATTTGGCAATGACTTCTCGGATATGGCACCAAAAGCACAGGCAATTAAAAAAAAATTAGATAAATTAGACCACCTCAAAATGTAAAACTGTAGTGCATCAAAGGATAGTATCAACATAGTAAAAAAGCAACCCACAGAATAAGAGAAAATATTTGCATGTGATATATCTGCTATGGGGTTAATATCCAGAATATTTTAGAAATTCCTTCAACTCAATAACAAAAAAACAAAACAATCCAATTCGATAATGGGCAAAAGACTTGAACAGACATTTCTCCAGAGAAAATATATAAATGGCGGGCCAGGAGCCATGGCTCACGCCTGTAATCCCAGCGCTTTGGGAGGCCAAGGCGGGTGGATCACTTGAGGTCAGGAGTTCGAGACCAGCCTGGCCAACATGGCAAAACTCCCTCTCTACTAAAACACAAAAATTAGCTGGGTGTGGTGGTGGGCCCCTGTAATCCCAGCTACTCGGGAGGCTGAGGCAGGAGAATTGCTTGAACCCGGGAGGTGGAAGTTGCAGTGAGCTGAGATCATGCCACTGTACTCCAGCCTGGGCGACAGAGGGAGACTCCATCTCAAAAAATAAATAAATCAGTAAATAAATAAAAAGAAAGAAAGAAAGAAAATATATAAATGGCCAATAAGCACATGCAAAGATGCTCAACATTACTAATCATCAGGGAAATGCAAATCAAAACCACAATGAGATACTACTTCACAATCATCAGGATGGATATTATCAAAAAATAGAAAGCAACAGTCCAGGTGCAGTGGCTCACGCCTGTAATCCCAGCACTTTGGGAGGCTGAGGCAGGCAGATCAAGAGGTCAGG
Organism: Piliocolobus tephrosceles; assembly: GCF_002776525.5. Taxonomy (NCBI): domain Eukaryota; kingdom Metazoa; phylum Chordata; class Mammalia; order Primates; family Cercopithecidae; genus Piliocolobus; species Piliocolobus tephrosceles. The sequence goes on from NC_045443.1 coordinate 48,314,278, forward strand.
AGATTGAGACCACCCCGGCCAACATGTTGAAACCCCATCTCTACTAAAAATACAAAAATTAGCTGAGCGTGGTGGCGCATGCCTGTAATCCCAGCTACTCAGAGGCTGAGGCAGGAGGATCACTTGAACCTGGGAGGCGGAGCTTGTGGTGAGTTGACATCTCGCCATTGCACTCAGGCCTGGGCAACAAGAGCGAAACTCCGTCTCAGGGAAAAAAAAAAAAAAAAGAAAGAAAGAAAGCAACAAGTGTTGGCAAGGATTGAAGAAATTGGAATTTTTTTTTTTTTTTTTTTTGGGACAGCAGAGTCTCACTCTGTCACCCAGGCTGGAGTGCAGTGGTGTGGTCTCAGCTCACTGCAAGCTGCACCTCCTGCGTTCACACCATTCTCCTGCCTCAGCCTCCTGAGTAGCTGGGACTACAGGCGCCCGCCACCATGCCCAGCTAATTTTTTTGGATTTTTAGTAGAGATGGGGTTTCACCGTGTTAGCCAGGATGGTCTCAATCTCCTGACCTCCTGATCTGCCCACCTTGGCTTCCCAAAGTGCTGGAATTACAGGCATGAGCCACCACGCCCAGCCGAAATTGGAACGTTTGAGTACTGCTGGTAGAAATGTAAAATGTGTAGTCACTGTGGAAAGCAATATAGTGGTTTCTAAAAAAAAAATTTAAGGTAGAAATACCATATGACCCAGCAATTCCATTTCTGGATATACATCCAAAAGAATTAAAAGCAGAGACTCAAACACATATTTGTACATCCATGTTCATAGCAACGTTATTCACAATAGCCAAAAAATGGAATTAAATTAAGTGCCCATCAAGGGATGAGTGGGTAAACAAAGTGTGGTATATACACACAATGGAATATTATTCAGCCTTACATGGGAAAGAAATGCTAACATATGCTACACCATGAACCTTGAAAACATTATGCTAAGTGAAAAATGCCAGTCACAAAAGGACAAATACTGTATGATTTCATTTATGCAGTACTTAGTAGTCTAATTCATAGAGACAGAAAGGAGAATAGTGGTTACCAGGGGCTGTGAAGAAGGGAGAATGGAGAATTGTTTAACAGGTACAGACATCCAGTTTTGCAGATAAGAAAAGTTCTGGAGACGGATGATAGTGATGGTTACACAATAATTTGAATGTACTTAATGTTACTGAACTATCCACTTAAAAATGCTTAAAATGGCCGGGCGCGGTGGCTCAAGCCTGTAATCCCAGCACTTTGGGAGGCCGAGACGGGAGGATCACGAGGTCAGGAGATCGAGACCATCCTGGTCTACACGGTGAAACACCGTCTCTACTATAAAATACAAAAAACTAGCCGGGCGAGATGGCGGGCGCCTGTAGTCCCAGCTACTCGGGAGGCTGAGGCAGGAGAATGGCGTAAACCCGGGAGGCGGAGCTTGCAGTGAGCCAAGATCGCGCCACTGCACTCCAGCCTGGGCGACAGAGCGAGACTCCTCCGTCTCAAAAAAAAAAAAAAAAAAAA